>NC_056736.1:629948876-630248876 GCF_019279795.1 Protopterus annectens | reverse complement strand
TCTAAATATAATGCAAATAACAAAGGGGAAAAAGGACACCCCTGCCTAGTTCCTCTGTTCAGATGCAACTTATCAGAGAGGAACCCTCCCACTTTAATTCTTGCCTCTGATCCTTCATATGTCCTCTTAATTAACATTATTGTATCAGGGAATGCAAATGCTTCCATTGCTGTACTCATGAAATCCCATCTTAACTCTGTTTTCTCAATATCAAGACACACTAAAATCCGCATAATTGTCTTACACTCTGCTTCCCTGTGGATCATCATTGTTCTGTTAATAAATAAATAAACTCAATGCACTTTCAAAACACCTGCATAACATATTAATTTAGAACTACTTCTTTCAGCTTTTTCCCAGTTAGGGGTCGCCACAGTGGATCACCTGTCTGCTCACGATTGGCAGTGGAGTTTTACAGTGTCGATTTGCCAGCCAGGTGCCTAACCTTCCACAGAAGGCACACACACTCACGCACTCACACCTAGGGCCAATTAAGAGTGTCCAATCCACCTACAGTAGGTCTTTGGTCTGTGGGAGGAAACTGGAGCACCCAGAGGAAACCCACGTGACCACAGGGAGGACATGCAGACTCCACACAGAAGGCACCCCAGCCGAGGATCGAACTGGAGAACCTCTTGCTGTGAATCGGCAATGCTAACCGCTGCACCACCGTGGCCGCCCATAACATATTAATTTAGAATAAACATACAAAACTATACATCTTCAAAAAATAAAGTTTAACTCTCCTGATAAGAGTAATTGACCCGAATCAGCAGCTACACCCTCAGGCACTACCCAACCTAAAATTGAGATTATGATATTACTTATGCTAAGGGGCATGTTACAGTCTGTGCTCCAACTTACACTGATTTATGTCTGTTCTTTTCTTATCCCTCTTTCCTTCTACTGTTAGCCTTTGTGATATTGCTGACATAACTGTAAAACTTACTAAGCTCAGTATTTTTAGCCTGTGACCTTTAGTAAGCAGTTTAAATTTGATTTTTCAATAATCTACAATTATTTATTTATTTAAGTAGCTTGAACCAAATTGTTTAAATAGTCTGTATCTCCATTTTTTTTCTCTAACTAATTTTTAGTTAGTTTCCTATTCCACCATGGTGGTGCAATCCATTTTTGAACACTTAATTATACCTTATACATTGCAAGCCGAGGAATAGCCATCATCTGAAGCCCTGAGAGGTTCAAACTGGGGGGGGCAAGGAAATTAATATACAAGATAAGTTGCTATTGAGGGCTGATTTCAAAGGTCCAAGAATATTTTACAGTGTTTAGAGTGTAGTGGGGATAGTTACCGAAAGGCCCAATTTCCTGTAGTTTTTACAAAATATGAATGCACCTTTTCCTTATATTTTCTAGCTTCCTTGGTTATGGGTATTTGTGATAACACTAAATGTGTCAGTAGATTAAGCTGCAGTAACCATCCACTCTCCACCCCCCTGCCTTTGTGTTACAGATTTTTTTTTGTATTACTTTCTTTTGGATTGGTCAGGAGGTGGAGTGGCAGGAGAAAGCATTGCATTATGGACATGGGAGGTGAGATAGCAGCCTGGTAATGTTTATGTCAAATGATCCTAACAGTGGCAGCATAAATTTATTACCAATAAAGTTATAAGTTTTTACCATTCCCTGTAGCCGTTCTCTCAGTTTCAAGATCCAACATTATGACGTACCTATATATTTTTATTTCTGGTCTATCCTAACCAGCTGACATTCGTGGCATGTGTGACTGCTGTGATATCATCAGGTAAAGGTATCTTGTCCTTGGTCTTTTTGTTGAGACCTTTAATATTTTCCGCTCTGTTGCATAACATCCTGTGTAATCTTCAGTTGACATGGTATATTTTTCTGTATAGGATTGTGGTTGCTACACTGGAGAGATCATTCATTGCTTTCTAATGAAAAATGTCACAAAGCATTACTGGAAACAAATTAATAGATTCTGGAGTACTGAGAGTAATTCATAAGGGGTTACACTGGGCTTCCCTTCCTTTGCAGTCAGGACTCTCTCCGCAGAAGAAGACTCTTCCATTATAAAAAAAAATTGTACTGACATGCTGCCACGAGATGTAATAGAAACAGAAACTGAACCCCTCCCCTTTCTGAAGAAGGAACTGTTTTACTGTAGTATTTTTCTTGTACTAAAGAAGGAATGCACTTGGAAACCAGTCTTGTGTCACTGAATTCTGAACACCTTTCCCATTTTATTTGGTCACTTTAAACCTCAAGCTGTGTCTAATTATGGTGGCTGCCAAACAGCAGTTACTAGAAAATAGAAATTTAAATCTAAACCAACTATACTAGAAGTAGTGAATGCAGTAACAAAGCTAAAACAACTGGAATTGATATGTTTAGAAAAGGGTAGGAGAAAACTACATAGGAAAAATAGGAATTATGGGAACAGTATATACAGGGGAGGAATAAGGTTTAAAAGAAGGCAGGACTTAAATGACCTTTGTAATGTTTGACTAAAAATGATTGGATGATGAAAACACGGAAAAACTACGAAAAAAAACAGTGGTCCACACCGCACTGTGAAAGAGTTTAATAAAGGGCTTTTCATCTGTCCTCGTTAACAAACTTCTTCAGATATAATGCAAAGAGATTCAAACAGGAAAACATTAGGAATTAGACCACAGTAGAAATCTGGTTGCGATAATACATAAGTAACAATGACTGGGTATATTGTAAGTGATGTATAATGTTTGCAACTGGGAGTGTGTCAGAATGGTTTGTGATGTAAAATGCTTGCACATAGGATTGTGTCTGTGTGGTTTGTTTTCATTTATATAACTGTATGATTGCCTGTGTCGTAAGTGATGGTTTAATAAAGATGTTTCTTGTCTAAAAAAAAAGGGGGGGGGGCAGGAATTGAATAATTTATGTAATGTTGCTTAGGTTATATGATATATAGCAATATATGTGAAGTATAATGTTTGTAAACATCAACATGTTAATACAGTTTGATTACTTTTATTTAAATGTAAGTTTGACTATGTCACAAGTGATGATTCAATAAAGGTGTTTAAAAAAAAGGATACCTATTACCACATACTTTTTAACAATGAGGTTACGTTTTTTAAGATTCTTTTTGTTGGGATTGCACTTCCAGTATGTATTGTTGCCATTTTTTCAGTCTACAACTTGCAAAGGTATTCACAAAATGTTTGGCTGTAGTCACTGCTTTTTTCTGACTTCAGGAAATCAACATTTACTCCTATGTAGAGGATGGCCTCATCTTAGTAGTCTGCCTGAGACATTCTGGCATTATTTGTTTGCTTTGTAAATCTGTTTCAGAGTCTAGGTTTCAAGTTAAATCTGAAAAAAATCTTCCTTAATTCCATCTCATAGGTTAACCTTTTCTAGGATGCCCTCTGGCTTTTGGCATGGTAGTCTCTATCTCTCTTGCTCTCTCTGTCCAAAAAAGGTTTCCTTCTGCCATCTCCAATTCAGAGACTTTAGTTACCAGGCAAATTCTACAGCAAGGGATTTCTCAGAATTCTGTGTTACATGGCATCAGCCATCCTCATGGTACCTCTAGTCAGACTTCACATGAGGAAGATTCAGTGGTTTCACAAGTCTGTCTAGTCCCAACAACATCCCCTATTCTTTTCTATTAGTCTTGAACTTCAATTTAAAAACAATAGTCCCCCCCCACACTCCAACTCAGTCGTATCACAACAGACACCTCAGACTTTCTTGGGGGGGGGGGGGGCAGTTTCTAAAGGGAGCAATATCCAGGGGCATTTGTGATCTGCTTTTCATGAAAAACATACAGATGTCCGTAATAAAGTCAGTAAATTCAGTGATACAGCTGCTGACTCCAGGACCACTGTTAATTACAACAGACTACACCACATTTATGAGCTACATAAACCGGGGAACCCAGGGCCTACACCCAATGCAGGCTAGCCATGATTGCATGGGAGCTGGCAACTGACCGGGGTGTCTCCCTTCAGGCATACTTCTTTCCATTAGTGCAGAACACAGTTGCAGACTTCATGAGCCTATCCTGGACAAAGCCTCACAAATTCAAGTTATATCTGGAGATCTTCCAGAAGACTGACCACTGGTGGTGAACTCGACAAAAAAGACTGTATGCCTCCATTTGTATGCCTCCATTTTCAACAGGCAGTCACAGATGTTATATGCCAGGATTCCTTGCAAACAGGCCTGGCTTTCAGATGACTTTTTTGTCACTACTGAAGGAACACTACCTGTGTAGTCTTGCTAAAGTTAAAGGACTCTCCAAAACTACTCTTGATAACTTCCTTTTGGCCCAAACATTGTTTCTTCCTTCTCATGAAACTGGCCAGGTGCATTCAGTAAACAGAGTGGACCTATTTACGCAGGAAAAACAATCTCTTAATTTACCTCAGCATTTCCAGCCTACACCTGACTGCATGGATGATAGTTTTTTAACATCTTTATTGAATTATCACTTGTGACATAGGCAAACTTAAATTTATATAAAAGTAATCAAACTATAATAATAACTTCATATTTACAAACATCATACATAGGATATATAACAATATATCTGATGTGTAATCTAAGCAACATTACATAAATTATTCAGTTCTTGCCTTCTCTTAAACTTTATTCCTCCTCCAAAATGTTTTTCTGAATGTATTGTTCCCACAGTTTCCATTTTTTCCATATAATTTACCCGTGTCTAAAGATCCCACTTCCTGTTACTTAATCTTGGTTAACAATATTCACTACTTCACGTATAGTTGGTTTAGATTTTGATTTCCCTTTTCTAATAATTGCTTATTTGGCAACCACCAGAATGAAAGTTAACAGTGCTTAACTGTGTCAAGACAATTCAGATCCTGTATCCCAGCTCAAAAAATAATTTCCTTAGTCACACTCATTTGCTCACCCAGTATTCCTGACAGATTACTGTGTAGGGAATTTTTAAAGTCTGCCGATGACACTCCCAAAACATATGGACCCAGTTAACCTCTTTCTTCCCTGTTACATCTCCAACATTTTCCACCTACCTGAGGAAAATTTCTTTGGAGTCTGCTTGGACTATAAAAGTATCTATGCAAACACTTCCAGGCATTTTATACGACTTGTTGTTCTCCTTAAGGCTCTGCATCCAAAATCCCATTCTTTTTTTGTTTCTTGAATTATCCCCTGCTTCATTATCATCATCACATTCCACTTTGAATTGTAGATGTTCTTCGTCTTCCCTTGCTGCAGTCCTGACTATTGGGTATAGTCCGCGTCCCAGTCGGCCCGAATACCAGAGTATAAGGCTGACGTCGGTCATGGCGCCTTAGACTGACGTCAGTACGTCAGGGTACTAATGCGCATGACCGACGTCATTTCCTCAGTCTTTTTTGCCGCATGGTCCGATGCAGAAGCAATTTTGCGAGTGCAGGTTGGCGTTCTGAGATTTTCCGAAACCGGAGTTTCAGACCGAAATCAGAGTTGGCTAAGTAACCCCGTTGGGGAACATTTTGGTTTTTTCTTGCCTCAGTATTTAACCGGATGTCAGAAAAAGTGAATAACTGTATTTCTTGTGGGAAACAGATACCGCATAGGGATTATCATACGTTGTGTATACCTTGTTTAGGGCCTGAGCACGACGTTGTTGGTTGCCGCTCTTGTGCTAGATTTAACAAGCGCACTATTAAGAGGAGGCTTGATTGTGCTAGGTTAGTGTTTGGGAAGCGTTGCAATTATATTATGCCGTCGGATGCTCCGACGCCTGCTTCATCCAAGAAGCGCAAGGACAAAACAGTGAAGCCTAGGGGTGAGGAACCGGCAGTCCCGGACGTCGGTCCTTTAGAAGGCTCAGGGGAGCCAGAGGTTCTGCCAGGAGTTTCTATGGAGTCTCAGGCAGATACTTTACTGTTACAGGATGTGCCCTCTCAGGAGGTAGGCCTCGCTGAGGGGGCTTCTCAGGTAACTGTTCTTCCCTCTCTTCCCAAGGTAGTTAGGGCCTCTCCTTCTGTTGCCAAAGCTTCTTTTAGAGGTAGGCCAAGTTCAGCTTCTGTGGGGGCTTCTCCTAGCATTTCGGGCTCTGTGCCTAAGAAACATATGCTTAAAATGGCAGAAGATTTGATTACTCTGATTAGAGGTTCTATGCCCCCACCTGATAAGAGGCCTAGGGTGGAACAGGAGTTTGATAGTTTTGAACAGTGTTCACAGGCTTCAGAGTCTTCTGTGGAAGACTTGCAAGAGTTTCCTACTTATTCTGATTCTGATGTGGATGATTCCACTCCTTCAGCTTCTCCTCCTGAGGATTTTTCATTTTCAGAGACTCTTCACTCCATGAGGGAGCACTTTAAATGGGAAGGCCAAGATTACTCTGACTCCAGAAAAAGGCTTAGGGAATTCTTGTTTTTGCCCCAGCATAGGCCCTTAGCTATTCCTCCTGTGTTGACTGTGGTGGAGGATGTTTTTGCAGAGGCTTCTCTGAACCCTGATTCCTTGCCTCCTGCTCCTGTTAAGCCTGATAGGTATTATAGGGTGCCCGAAGCTCATAAGTATTTGTTTAAGAGTCCTAGGGCGGACCCAGAAACTGTTTCTCAGGGGCCTAAAGGTGTTAAAGCTTCTGTGGTTAAAAATCCTGTACCCTCTGATAAAGAGGCAAGGGCTTTGGATAGGTGGGGTAAGAAAGTATATACTTCTTCCACTCTAGCCATGAGGGCGTTGAATTGTCAGTTTCATATGCTGAAATATCAGAATTATCTCCTTTCACAATTGAAATCTAAGGTGGATGCTTTGGCGGAAGGTATTGAGTGTAAAGAATTGCTGGATTTGGTTCATGTGTCTGAACAAGTGGGTAAGCATTCTTTGCAGTGTGGTTTTGATGCTGTTCAGGCCTCCTCGAGGGTGGCTGCTACTAGTTCTGTTCTTCGCAGACATGCCTGGTTGAAGGATCAGAATTTAGCTGAGCATGTTAAGACCAGGATTTTGGATGCTCCTTTACAGTCTGATGTGTTGTTTGGCCCGCCTGTGGAAGCAGTTTTAAAGAAAATGGAGGACAAAGCTAAGTCTATGCAGACTGTTAAAGATTTTTTGCAGGTGCAGCCTCCAAGTTTAGTAGAAATTGGCCTGCTAAGGGGTGGACATATCCTGCTTATGGTTCCCAGTCTAGGGGTAGGTCTAGACGTGGTAGGGGCAGGGCTCAAGGTTCGTTTAGGCCTAGATCAGACAGTTCACCTGCTCAGACTTCTGGTGAGGGCAGGGGTCAGTCCTTTCGTAAGCAGAACCAATGACCTGCCTTTTCAGCTGCCAGTGGACTCTCGTCTGGCAGCTCCTTTGGGAGGAAGATTGTCTCTTTTCAAAGAAAATTGGGATTTAATCACTCAAGACAGATGGGTGCTGGATATCATTCATCACGGTTACAGATTTTATTTCCACACAATGCCCCTTTCAAAGGCATGCCAGATGTTCCTCCTACACAAAGAAAAGAGGCTCACAAGCAAATTTCTCAGTTACTCCAGATAGGGGCCATTCAGCCAGTCCCTGTATCAGAAAGGGGCTTCGGATTTTATTCTCGCCTGTTCCTAGTACCAAAGAAGGGGAACACGTGGAGACCAATTTTGGATTTATCTCTCCTCAACACTTACCTGGACATTCCCAAGTTCAAGATGTTGACGTTACAGCAACTGTTACCTCTGCTGGGCAAGGATCACTGGATGGTAACTTTGGATCTCAAGGAAGCTTACCTTCATGTGCCTATAAGGCTAAGTTGCAGAAAGTATCTGCGGTTTCGAACTGGAGATTTTCATTATCAGTTCTCTGCATTGCCCTTTGGCTTATCTACTGCGCCCAGAGTATTCACAAAGGTTCTGGCTCCAGTGATAGCTTACTTCAGGCTTCAAGGCATTCAAATCTATCCTTACTTGGACGACTGCCTGATTCTGGCTCAAGAAAAGGTACACCTTCTACAGCATCTGGAATATGTCATAGCAGTGCTAAGATGCCTAGGGTATTCTGTGAACGAAATAAAGTCCAGTCTAGTACCCTCTCAAGACATGTGCTTTCTGGGTGTGAGACTGAATACAGCAGCCCAGATGGCCTTTTTAACCCCGGACAAACAAAAGAGTCTGTCACTTTACTTCCATCAACTATCTCATCAGTCCGTGCTGACTGCAAGGACAGTCCTTCAAGCATTAGGGTTCATGGCATCTTGTATTCTGGTGCTTCCCAATGCCAAACTGCATATGAGGAAGCTGCAATGGTATCTCAAAAATGTATGGACACAGCACTGCCAAGATTTGGACACTGTCATTCAAATAATACCTTGCCTTCAAAAGGAATTCTTGTGGTGGGCTCAGGAATGTCACCTAAACAAGGGACTCTCTGTGACCCGGCCAGAGGCGAGTCAGATTTTAACGACAGATGCCTCGGACACTGCTTGGGGAGCTCATCTAAATGGAAAGTGGATACAAGACAAGTGGCCTGCCAGACTACAGCATCTACATATCAACATGAAGGAGATGTTAGCAGTCCAGTTTGCATTGATGGCGTTCAAGGAGTTACTTCTTCCAGGGCAGGTGTTGATTCTGACAGACAACACAACTGTCATGTGGTACATCAACAAGCAAGGGCGAACACATTCTTATCCTCTATGCAGGCAAGCAATGATTTTATGGGAGACTGCGTTAAGCCTGCAACTGACTCTTCAGGCAAGGTTTCTGCCAGGAGCACAGAACTTCCTAGCAGATGTATTAAGCAGACAAATCATGGATCCCCACGAGTGGAAACTGGATCTTCATGTATTTCAGAAATTGACAGTGTCCTGGGGAACTCCAGACATAGATCTGTTCGCTTCTCCACTAAACCACCAGCTGCCACAGTATTGCACAAAGGGGTTTCATCACACAGCTTGGAAAGTGGATGCTCTGTCTTTCAGTTGGAAAAACCTTCATGTCTATGCCTTTCCACCTCTACCTCTTCTTCCAAAGGTATTACTAAAGGTCAGACAAGACAGGCCAAGGATGATTTTGATAGCTCCAGATTGGCCTCGGCAACACTGGTACCCACTTCTAAGGAGTCTTGTAAAGAAGCCTCCATGGCCTTTACCTCTGATTCCTCATCTGTTATCTCAGAAGGACGGTCATCTGCTCAATGTCAAGCTTCAATCTCTTCATCTCACAGCTTGGCATATTCTGTGTTGAAGCACGGTAGGTCTCAGCTTCCTCAACAAGTTTTAAATGTGATTATGGAAGCTAGAAGGCCTAGTACTAGGAGAGTGTACGCAGAAAAATGGAAAAGATTTTTATTTTGGAGTACAGCAAAGAATTTGGAGATTTCAGAGCCTAATTTGAGTGTGGCTCTTCAATATCTTACTGAATTATTGGACAAAGGTTTGTCCTTCTCTTCCATAAAGATTCATGCTGCAGCGATTTCAGCTCACTATGATTGTGACCCACCTTTGTTTTCGCATCCTTTGTTCAAGCAGTTTCTTAGAGGGGCAAAGAATATAAGACCCCCGTAGAGCTCCTACTCCTGCTTGGGATCTCAATTTTGTGTTGGAAAAACTTACTCTACAACCTTTTGAGCCTGCAGCTACTGCGGAATTGAAATATTTGTCATGGAAGACTGCTTTTCTGTTGGCTATTACTTCTGCAAGAAGGGTGTCTGAGTTGCAGGCCCTTATGGCAGTAGAGCCCTTTTGATTTTCCATAAGGACAGGGTATCATTACGCACTAATCCTTCCTTTATGCCTAAGGTGGTTTCTAGTGTGGCTTTAAACCAAACTATTCATTTGCCTACGTTTTTGCAGATCCTCAAAATAAAGGGGAAAAGATTTTGCACACTTTAGATGTACACAGGCAATTGCGTTATTATTTGAGCAGGACTAAAGATTTTAGGCAGTCTCAGCAGTTACTTGTTTCTTTTGCTTTGAGTTCACAGGGCAAGCCTGTGTCAAAACAAACTATTTCTAGGTGGATTGGCTTTTGCATTGCATTTTGTTATTCCCATCATGGCAAAGAGGTTCCAGCTGGGATTAGGCCTCATTCCACTAGGGCTACTGCCACTTCAACAGCATTTCTAAGGGGTGGCAACTAAGGATATTCTGGAAGCAGCTACTTGGAGTTCAGTGCATACTTTCTCTAGGCATTATCACCTGCCTATATACTCTAAGACTAGAGCTGGTTTTGCCACAGCTGTTTTACAAGGCATGTTGTCAGCTCCTGCTACCTTATAATTTGCCAGCCTCCCTTACCTCTGCTTTGGGATTCTACCCAATAGTCAGGACTGCAGCAAGGGAAGACGAAGAACATAGTACAGTTTTGTACCTACCATAAATGTAGATGTTCGAGGATTCCCTTGCTGCAGTCCAATTTACCCTCCCTCCTTCCCCTCTGTGTTTCAGGGTGGTTGTGTAGGTGAGTTTACATGCTTATATTTTTTGTATATATATATATTACTGTATATATTGTACATGTTTTTTTGGTGCAGGTTGTTTTTGGGACTTGTCTTTTTGGGTCTTCTGACATCTGGGGCAAGAAAAGACTGAGGAAATGACGTCGGTCATGCGCATTAGTACCCTGACGTACTGACGTCAGTCTAAGGCGCCATGACCGACGTCAGCCTTATACTCTGGTATTCGGGCCGACTGGGACGCGGACTATACCCAATAGTCAGGACTGCAGCAAGGGAATCCTCGAACATCTACATTTATGGTAGGTACAAAACTGTACTTTTTCTGCTTGTGTTATGTATGACTGCCTTAACTGTATAGCTCTGAAATATCCCTTCAGATCAGGTAATCATAAACCTCCTTTTTTCACCAAACACCTTTATTGAATTATCACTTGTGATACAGGCAAATTTACATTCATATAGAAGTAATCAAACTATATTAATATAAACATTATACTTCACATATATTGCTATATATCATACAACCTAAGCAATATTAATTCATTAATTGAATTCAATTCCTGCTTTAAAAAAAAAAATCTTTATTAAACCATCACTTACTACATAGGCAATCAATAATTTATATAAATGAAAACAAACCACACTGACAAAATCATAGTTGCAAGGATTTTACATCACAAACCATGCTGACACACTCCCAGTTGCAAACATTATACATCACTTATAATCTAACCAATCTTTCTCACTCAAACATTACATAGATCATTTAAGTCCTGCCACCTTTTAGACCTCATTCCTCTCTTGTATGTATTGTTCCCCATAATTCCCATGTTTTCCTATGTAGTTTGCTCCTATCCTTTTCTAAAGATATAAATTCCAGTTGTTTTGTCTCTGTTACTATATTTACTACTTTCAGTATAGTTGGTTTAGATTTTGATTTCCATTTTCTAGTAAATGCTTTTTTTTTGGCAGCCACCATTATTAGACACAGCGACATCTTACCATGTCTAGGCAATTCCGATTCTGTAGCATAGCTCAGAAAAATCGTCTCCCTCATCAGACCTGTCAGCCCACCCAGCAGCTCTGACAGTGCATCCAGCAGGGAATCCTTAAAGTCTGCCAACTCACTGCACTCACAGAAAATATGTTCCCAGTTACCTCTTTCTTCCCATTCACACCGCCAACATTTACTGTCTGTTTGAGGAAAAATTCTCTGGAGTCTACTTAGGGTATAAAAATATGTATGTAAACATTTCCAGGCAAAAATCCTAAATCTTCTAGATTTTGTTGCATATTTGGGAGGCATACATCTATTCTGCCATTGTTTCTTTGTGAATTGCTTATCCAATCTCTCTTCGCAATCCTTTCTAATCTCCCCTGATTGATTCTTATAGTTGTCATGCAATATTTTATATCCTCTACTAATTATTCCTTTTTTAATAGCAGCTTCTGTTCTGGATTCTATTAAAAACTCTACCAGTCCTGGTCTTTCATTTAGGACCCCCCCCCCCATTTCTTTCTCTTTGCCTGTAATCTGATATCAATCCCTGATAGGGAAAGCAATCTCTAACTTGCAGTCCAGATATAGTCTTGCTGTCTTCCCATTCTATCATATTTCCCTCTCTAGTTATTTGCCCCAACACTTTGGTTCCTTTGCAAGTTTTCTCCAATAAATTCCATCCCTCTCTTGCCTATTGTCTATATTCCTAATTGCAGTCATTCCTATTGACAGAATCTCCTTTCTTCATTTAGTTGGTTTCGCTCTTTGAATACTTTCTGCTACTTTATGGATGCAATATTCTGCATGATTATTGTCATTCTCCTTAAAGGTCTGAATCCAAAATCCCAGTCTCTCCTTGTTTCTTGAGCTTCCCCCATGTTTTATCATCATCCTTTTCTACTTTGAATTATAGTCTTTTGCTTCTTATTGCAATGCACATACCATGGAAAACTAACGCACTGGCAGACAGACTCTGATTCCTCACAAGTGGTCCCTCAATCAAATAATAGCAAATATGATCTTCAGCAGCTGGGGCCAGCCTTGCTGTGACATATTTGCCTCTCCCCTCAACAATTGCAGCCAGTACTTATCTCTGATTCCCCCGTCCGGGGGAGTCATCGAGGGATGCTCTGACTCATGATTCGCCCTTGGTCTCCTCTATGCTTACCCCCCCCCCCTCCCCACTGCTTCCACTGATCCCAAAGTTTTTACAGAAAGCAAGTAGACTGAAGAGCTCAGTCATCCTTATTGCCCCTTCTGGCCTCGACAGGTATGGTTCCCCTTCCTCTGGCCTGAAATATCATCCATGGATACTAGAGCCCACTCAGGATCTATCATCTCATCCATCAGGAATTCAACATCCCAATCTCCACGACCTCAAACTGACCACACGGTTTCTTCACTTCCAGTGATACTAAGACAGTTCAGGCTTGCTTCCCCAGTTCATGACATTATCTTGGCCTCCCAGAAGGCCTCCACCAAGAAAGTCTACAGAAGCAAATGGAAAAGGTTTTCCATATGGGCTTCCAAGCAGAATATTGACCCCTTTTCATCACCTTCTTTGGCCATTCTTCTTTTTCTCACTACTCTTTTTAAGGAAGGGGCTAGTTTTTCTACTACTAAACTTCAGTTAGCAGCCATATCCAACCTCCATGCTGGAAACAAATCATTCTCTCTGACATCTTCCAGATTATGTAAAGATTTCATGAAGGGAATTTTCATCCTTAGACCTCCAGTAAAGGATCCCTCACCTCCTTGGGATTTGACAGTGGTCCTTTCAGAGGTTAACTCAGAAACTCTTTTAACTGGTTGACAAATGTGACATGAAGTTTCTTTCTTGAAAACCATCTTTTTAGTAGCTATCACTTCAACAAATTGAATTTCTGAACTCTAGGCCATATTGGCTAGGCCTCCTTACATTATTTTCCATAAGGATAGGGTGTCTGTATGAAGCAACCATTCTTTTTTTGTCTAAAGTGGCCATGGAGACTAACATTAACTAGTCCATACAATTACCAGTTTTCTTTCCGAACTTTAGTAATAAGAACGAATATGTGCTGCACCTTCTTGATGTCCACAGGCAATTATATTTTTATCTTCACATCACGAAACAGGACAGGAAGTCTGATCTGCTGTTTGTATCCTTTCCTCCTAACCGCTTGAGTCAGGCAGTATCCAAAATTACTCTGGCCAAATGGATTACTGATTGTATCTCACTGATTTATTCTCAAAAGGTTTTGGAGTTGCCTAGTCCTGCTAGAGTGCATTTCATTAGATCTATGGCTACTTCATCTGCCTTTTCTTCAAGAACATCCACTGATGATATCTGCGTTGCAGCCTCTTGGTCAAAGACTCATACTTTTGTTACACATTACAAATTAGATATTGTCTCCAGAAGCAGAGCTTCCTTTCATTTGAAAGTATTCTGGCATGTCGTTCCTTGAGGGCCTCCTGAGAGTTACATAGCTGGGGACTCTGACCCATTCATGACAAAGAATGAAAAGGACAACATCAGGTTTAGAGGTTATGAACCTACCATGACTTGGCATCTGTGTTGTGCATTTTCATTCTTCCTCATCACCTTCCCTCCCAAACATTCCCTTGGTCCTGTTACTCATAGAAGGATCTTTGGATGTTATAGGAACTCTCATGTTCCTGGTTTGAGACATCTGTCCCTTTGTTTCTGTCTGTCTCTATAACACAGTGGGCAGTAAGGCAGCAAACTCAATCTGAGGAGTTGGGGAAGGAATAGAGCAATTTGCGTGGAGGAAGGAGCTCAGGATTTGGATCCAAAGTTTTGTAAATGCAGCCGAGTCAGATCCAAGGATTGGATCCTAGACCCATTTGTGAGGAAGAATGAAAGTGGACAACACAGATGCCAAGTTATGGTAAGTACATAACTTCTAAATTTCACTACTTTCAGTGATGCACAGGGACCCTACACTCACACCGAAAGTTATACGATTAATTACAAGCTCTCAGAAACCATCAACCAGGAAAATTTACTGAGTCATATGGCTTAAGTTTTTTTTTTTGGACAAACAGTCAGCTCATTTATCCCATTTTGGCTGGCATTTCTTAAGTGTTGACATTTCTGATAGAACTTTGTTAGCAAGGGCAAGCAATTTATTTGTCAAAGTTCATGTGGTTGATTTTCTTTATATCACCAAAGATTTACATTGTCATCCTTAGCTTCCTATAAGTTCTCTAAAATTATTTTTGAAAGGTACGTTACATTCCTGGCTACCTTTGATTTGCCCTGCATTTCCGCCGGTCCTGGATTTTGATTTAGAGAAACTTATCCTCCTCCCTTTGAACCTGACAACTCTACTCGTATAAAATTCTTGTTTTGGGAAATGACTGTGATAGTACCATTACCTTTGTTAAACAAAATTCAAAGTTACAAGGATTAGCATCTAAATTTCCTTACATTATGTTCCACAAAGGCAGGGTATCCCTCAGAACAAATCCATCTTTAATGCCTAAAGCTACAACTTGGTCTAATTTGAACTAATCCATCCATTTACCAGTGTTCTTTATAAATGATTCCAATGAAGGTGAATGCAGGATACATTGTTTGGACATACACAAGCAGCATGGGTTCTACTTGCAAAGAACAAAAGAATTGAGAGAAGATGACCAGTTATTTCATTTTCTAAACAGAAGAAAGCACAAGATGTGATTATCTGATTTTATCAGTTTTTGTTATTTGTCTAGTAAGAAACCTGTGGCTATCAAATCAAAAATATCCACTGTTAGGGCTCAAGCTACATCACTGGCTTTACTCAGCAGCTTGAGCAAACTAAAAACTTAGAGGATACTCAGATAAAATTAAAGGAAAGGTACAAAATAAGCAAGTCCTTGATGACCCAAAAAAGTTTTATAGAAAATTGGGAAACAAAGCGAAAGGAATAGAAACATTACCAAAAAAAAAGAAGAAGAAACATTTTGGAGAAGTAGCTATGAAGATCCTATGGGACATAACAAAGATGCTGAATGGACAGAAGAAGTAAAAGAAACAGTAATCAGTTCAAATGTACACGACTTGAAATGGAATGAAGTAACAGCCAAAGAAATTGAAACAAAATTAAGAAAAGGTCCTAAATGGAAATCCCCAGGCCCAGATGTAGTACCTAACTTTTGGCTAAAAGTTTTAACATCTTTACACAAGGATTTAGCCCTGAGTAAGAACTATGTCTATGCTCATCCAGAAGAGATGCCAACCTGGTTAACAACAGGAAAAGTGATACTCCTCCTTAAGAGTGAACCCGCAATCTATCCTTAAAACCATAGATCAGCAACTTTCCTTCCAATGATGTATAAACAACATAATGTAATTAGAAGACAACTCAATCATGGCAATAGAACAAAAGGATAAAAGAAAGCCATATGGAATAAAGGATCATTTGTTATTAAAGTCATGATGGAGAATTGTGAAAAGGGGAAGAATCTAAATATGGCATGGATAGATTACAAAAAAGTATTTGACAGCATCCCACATTCATAGATAAAAGAGTGCTTACATATGTATAAGATACACCCTGCATTGGTCAATCACATTACAGGGACCATGAAACAGTGACAAACCACTTTACAGCTGAGCCATGATAGACAACAAATTATTATCCCAGTGATAAAAATTCCAAGGGGGGTATTCCAGGGTGACTCTGTCAACACTGCTCCTTTGTCTTGCCCTTAACCCATTAAGCTGTCTACTTAACAGATTAGGTCATAGTTACATTTTGTCTTCCAGAAAAGAGCAAAGTGTAAAGATCTCTCATCATCTTTTTGTGTATGATTTAAAACTATGTAGTTTATCAGATGAGCATTTGAAAGCACAACTGCAAGTGGTCAAAACTTTCCCATATAATATAAGAGTGTCATTTGGTCTTGATAAATGTGCTAAAGCAACATTTAAGGCAAGAAAGCTGCAGCAACAAGAAAGTATCAGTGTGGGACAGGAATGTAATATAATAGAATTTGAGCAGGAGAGAATGTATAAATATTTGGGAATTAATGAAGGATTGATAAAAAATGATCAAGTGCAAAAAGCTCAGTAAGGAATACTTTAGAAGAGTAAAATTAATGCTGAAAACAGCCCTGACATCTAGGAAAAAAGCCCAGGCTGTAAACCAGTTTGCTCTTCCTGTCCTAACTTACAGATATTCTTCATGTTTCACTGTTGCAGTCATCACATTTGGGTTATCCCTGCCAAGTAGCCCTCGGCCAGCCCGAATACCAGAGACTTAGTATTTCTGCGTTGGTTGCTGTCGCTTGAGGACTGACGTCAGGTCATCAGTAGCATAAAGTAAGGCAGCCGACGCCATAACATCAGTCTTTCTTGCCATGTAGCCCGAAGCAGAAGCAGTTCGTAATATTGCCAGTCGGCTGCTTCCTGAGTTTTCATCTACTTAACTGAAGTTGAAGTCTTCTAAAGCTAAGTACCCCGTTGGGGATCCTTTTTTCTTGCACTAACTGATGTCAGAAAAACGTAATGATTGTCTTGCCAGTGGAAAGCAAACACCACACCGACACTTACACTCTTAATGCGTCACTTGTTTAGGCCCAGACCATGACATCCCTCGTTGTCACTTCTGTGCTTTGTTCAACGCCAGAACTATCCATTGTCGGGTCCTTCTTGTAGCCAGATATTTTTGCTTACAGTCCTCAAATTCCGATATGGCTTTGGTAAGCCACCTGACAGCAGATCTTCTGAAAAAACATAAAGATAAAGACAGAGACAGACTGCACAGGTCCAAACCTACCGACGATGCTTCCATTAAAGCTAATTGGCAGTTCTCTGCTCCTTAGTGCGGCTCAATTGCTGCCCCTGATGCCCGCTTCTGTTGATTCGCAGTCCGCTACCGAGACCCTTTTGGAGTCCGTTATGCCACAAAACTCTTCTTCGACTAAGGATTCTGCAGTCATCTCAACCTTGGATGGGTCCGGAGCCGGAGCCGCTGAGCAGGCACAGGCTTCTGAGGAAGCCCTTCACACTACCGAATCTCGACACAAACCAACATCTTCTTTCGCAACTACTGTTCTTTCTAAAACTACAGAGTTTCATAGTTCCTGGGTACGAACCACACCCAAGAAACCGACGACCTACTCTCAGTACCTGCTTCCTTGTCTCAGTCTCAAATACTTAAAATGGCGGAAGACCTTATGATGCTGATCAGGGGAAGCCAAGCTACCCCCCCCCCCCAAAAAGGAAAAGAGATCTGTCCCCTGTAGTTTTGTGTGAACAAGAGTCAGATGAATCTGATGCATCTGAATATGAAGACATGCAACCTCTCTCCACTTGTGAGGATTCTTATGCAGAGGATTCCATTCCTTCAGCCTCTCCCCCAGAGGATTTTTTCTTTGGGGAAACCTGCATACCTTAACGGAGCATTTCCAGTGGGAGAGTCAGGACTACCCGCAGTCTAAAAAGAGACTCAGAGAATTCCTAGATCTTCCACAGCACAGACCTTTGGCCATCCCCCTAGTCCTGGATCTTGTGGTGGATGTTTTCCTCGAATCCAGCTTGACTCCTGACGCCCTTCCTCTTGCTCCTAGAAAACCAGACAGGTACTATAGAGTCCCTGACTTACACAAATATCTTTTTAAAAATCCTACAGCTGATCCTGAGGTCATTTCTCAAGGGCCAAAAGGAATTAAAGCAACCTCTACTAAGAACCCCCCCCCCCCCAGACAGGGATTCCCAAGCATTGGACAGCTGGGGTAAGAAAGTATACACCTCAGCTACTCATGCTATCAGGGCACTAAATTGTCAGTTCCATATGCTGAAATTTCAGCAAAACACCTTGGAACTCCTTAAATAAAAAATGCCTTCCTTTCCTGCTTGGGCAGAATCTAAAGATTTACAAGAGTTAATGCATTCTGCAAGTCAAGTACCTAAACACACCTTGCACTCTGGTTTTGATGCCCTAGAAGCGTCTTGCAGGGCAGCAGTCACTGGATCTGTCATTAGAAGGCATGCATGGCATGTCAGATCTAAATTGTTGGAAGCCCCCTTGCACAAAGATAACTTGTTTGGCACTAAGGCAGAAGAGGTCTTAAAAAAGATGGAAGAAAAAGCAAAATCTATGAAAACAGTTGAGGATTTCTTGCAGGTCCAGCCCCCTAGGTTCAGCAGACATTGTCCCTCCAAACACTGGTCCTTTCCTGCTCCCAGTAAACTGGCCCAGCCTAGGCCCCATGGAAGCAGACCCTCCCCCCTGACAGCAGCCCCAGGGAATGCAGAGATCTAAGAAATGGACTACCTCCACTTCAAAATCATGGAGTTCTAAGCCACCCCCTTATGGTAAAAACTCACAATGACTCATCTCCTCCACCCTGTTCTGAACATTGTGTCTCAGGGATACAAATTTTTACTTCCACACCCTGCCAACCCCAAAAGGGTTCCCAGGTCTACCACCAAATCAGTGAGCAGAGGCTCAAAAGCAAATCATTTCCCTGCTTTCTATGAGGGCTGTAGAGTACGTTCTTGCAGAACAGATAGGCTAAGGTTTCTACTCCAGACTTTTTCTGGTGCGCAGGAAAGAGGGCACTTGGCACCCCATCCTCAATCTATCCATCCTAACACCTTCTTGGTGATCCCACAATTCAAAATGCTCACCCTCCAGCAGCTGCTTCCCATGCTCTCCAAGGACGCTTGGCTAGCCACCCTAGATCTAAAAGAGGCCTACCTCCACATTCCTATCAGGGAATCATGCAGGAAATATCTCCGCTTCAGGGCAGGATGTCAACACTTTCAGTTCTCTGTGCTTCCCTTTGGCTTATCTACTGCTACCAGAGTTTTCACAAAATGTCTGGCTCTGGCCATTGCCTTTTGCAGACAAAGAAATATTCAGATTTACCCATATTTAGATGACTGCCTTATTCAGGCAGACAGCCAGGAGAAGCTGCTCAAGCAGCTGGCCTTTGTAAAGACCTTACTAACCTCCTTAGGGTATACAGTCAATGAAAAGATATCCAAGCAGGTGCCCACCCAAAGGATAATCTTCCTGGGAGCAAGTCTGGACACAGCTTCCCAGATGGCATACCTTACTCCAGAGAAACAAATCTTCCTGACAGCCTACTTCTCTCAACTAACTACCAGGTCCCAGCTAACTGCAAGAAAGATCCTGCAAGCTCTGGGTTCATAGCATCTTGCACACTACTTATTCTATATGCCAGACTGCATATGAGGAAACGTTAGTGGTACCTAAAGAGCTTTTGGTGCTAACACTCTGACGACCTGGAAACTTTTGTACCTATAATTCCTTGCCTCAGAAAAGATTTTCATTGGTGGGCAACAGCATGCTTCCACAACAAAGAAATGCCTTTCTCCCCATCCCCGCCGCTCAGACTGTCACTACTGACGCATCAGACTACGCTTGAGATGCACACCTGGACGGCAGGTGCATACAGGGCCAATGGAGCCCAAAGCAAATCCCTCTGCATAGCAATCAAAAAGAGATGATGGCTGTGCAGCACGCCTTGATAGCTTTCAAGCCCCTTCTCTCTCCAGGGGCTCTCCTGATCAAAACAGACAACTCTACTGTGATGTGGTACATCAACAAGCAGGGAGGGACCCACTCCTACCCTCTATGCAGGCTGGCCATGACCCCTTGGCACACAGCCTCTGCCATGCAACTACACCTGTTAGCACAATTCCTAACAGACTCTCTCAACTCTCTGGCAGACCAATTAAGCAGAAATATTCTGGAGCCACACAAGTGGCAACTCAACAGATGTACCTTTACCCTAATAACTCAGAAATGGGGAACCCCAAAGGTCGACCTCTTTGCCTCCCACACCAACCATCAGCTCAGCAAATTCTGCACCAGGGAGCATCACTGCATGGCTTGGAAAGTGGATGCACTGCTCTTCCCCTGGGTCAATCTATCAGTCTATGCCTTTCTCCCCTAACTCTCATCCCTAGGGTACTGCTCAAAATAAGGGAGGAAACACCAAAGACAATTCTCATAGCTCCAGACTGGCCTCGGCAGCACTGGTACCCCTTGCTACGCAGCTGTCCTCGCTACCCCCATGGAATCTTCCTCAGATTCCAAACCTCTTGACCCAGAGGGAAGGGGAGTTCTTGCACCTCCAATTGCAGACACTCAGTTTTGCAGCTTGGCTTATTCCGTAACTCCGAACCAATCTGCCAACCTCAGTAAACAGGTTCTGGATGTTATCAGTGAGGCCAGACATCCTAGCACCAGAAAGTCTTATGCTGATAAATGGAAAAGTTTCTGCACCTGGATCCAGGTTAAGGGAGCCAATACGGCACTGCCCTCCCTCCCTCTCATCCTGGATTACTTAGCTGACCTACAACACAGTGGCCTCTCTTTCTCCTCTATAAAAATTAATGTGTCTGCTATTTCTGCTCATTTTCCCATTGAGCAGCCCCTTTTCTTACACATTTTGATCAAACAGCCCCTAAGAGGGGCTAGCAATTTGAAGCCACCTAGAAGGGCACAAACACCAGCATGGGACCTTAACTTTGTATTGGAAAAGCTCACCCTGCCCCCTTTCGAACCAACTTCTTCTGCAGAGCTAAAATTTCTCTCCTGGAAGACAGCATTCTTTCTGGCCATCACTTCAGTCAGAAGAGTCTCTGAGCTGCAAGCTCTCATGGCTGTGGAACCCTTCATCATCTTTCATGCAGACAGGGTATCCCTCAGAAGTAACCCATCCTTCATGCCCAAGGTGGTGTCCAGTGTAGCTCTCAACCAATCCATTCATTTGCCCACCTTTTTTCCTAATCCCCAGAGCAAGGTGGAAAGGATTCTTCACTCTCTAGATGTGCACAGACAGCTCAGATTCTATCTAGACAGGACTAAATCCTTCAGAAAGTCTGATCAATTGCTGGTTAGCTTTGCTACAGGACCAGAAGGCAAAGCCATCTCCAAACAAACCATTTCCAAATGGATAACACACTGCATCCATTTATTCTGCAAACAGCATGGAAAGCCTCCCCCCAAGGGGGTCAGGACACATTCCACCAGAGCAGCCTCCACCTCTGCGGCTTTCCTCAGAGGAGTCCCCACCAGGGACTTCCTGGAGGCTGCCACCTGGACATCTGTTCATACTTTTACCAAGCATTACCATCTGCCTCTCTTCTCCAAATCAAGGGCAGGGTTTGCCTCTGCAGTCTTGCAGGGCATCCTAGCCAGTCCCTAGGTTCATTGACTGCCTCCACCCTTTTCCTCAGCTTTGGGAATCAACCCAGATGTGATGACTGCAACAGTGAAACACGAAGAACATAGTACAGTTGTGTACACTTTCCATAAATGTAGATGTTTGAGTGTATTCACTGTTGCAGTCCTTGTTCCCCCCTCCATCCCCCTTTCTTCTCTTTCTCCTTTTATTACCATTCTAACTTGTTCTCCTTTCCTTTCAAGGGACTTATTGGTATTTATTTTCCACTGGTGGGGTTTCTTCCACCAGACCCTGGCCTCCGACTTGAGGGCTTCTGACAGGTTAGGGCAAGAAAAACTGATGTAATGGCATCAGCTGCCTTAGTTTATACTATTGACGACCTGACGTCAGTCCTCAAGCGACAATAACCAATGCAGAAATACTAAGTCTCTGGTATTCGGGCCGGCCAAGGGCTACTCTGGCAGGGATAACCCAAATGTGATGACTGCAACAGTGAATGCACTCGAACATCTACGTTTATGGTAAGTATACACAACTGTACTTTTTGGGGTGATTGACTGGCCTCAAAATATATTGGATTAGTTGGACAGGAAAAAAAGAAAAATGCTTCATGCTTAACAAATGATATGTAAAAATCAGTATATACTAAGATGGATATATTCCTCATTCTGAAGGAGATATGGGCCTCCTCAGAACTGATTATTTGTATAGATCTTCAGTCATAGAACTGCATACATATTTGCTGACTTTGCCAGATCCAAACTTAGTGAAAGTTTTAAAACATGAAGAGAACAAATATAAGATGACTTCCCTGCATAGTTTAACATTAGCCTGCCAGTGTCAAGCAGGAATGGAAATCAAACCAGAACTACACAAAAATCAGGTAGCAACTGAATGTGCCAAAAAAAAGAAAAGAATATAAGGAGAGGGATCAGATGAGAGGGCAAGAAATGTGGGATATGCATAAATATGGCTGTAAGTAAACTCCTGGAACGACTTCATGTCAGTCAGGATCTGATGCTGGAATGGTTAAGGAGAGGTAAATTTAAACTAAAAGATGCAATGTTAATATTGGCTACCCAGGATAGTTGGCTTTGTACATGTTGGTTTACAAAGTCCATTGAGCATGTGGGAGAAACAGACAAATGCAGATTGTTTAGTAAAGCAGAACTGAAACAGTTGCAAATTTTGTTGCTGCGTGTGATACACTAATGGCGGAAGGCCTGAATACTGAAAGGCATAATAATATAGCAGGGCTGTTGCATCTGGGATTGTGCAAACATTAAATATTGAAGTAGCTGGGAAGCATTGGAAACATGAGACACAAAGCATTATAGAGAACAGTGAAGTTTATATCACATGGGATTTCCCATTACAACAGTTTAAAAAACAGATGCAAGAAAAACACATATAGTAGTCCTTGAAAAGAAGACAAAAGTAGCATTGACCAGTGAAATTGCTATACCCAGTGATTACAGTATCTTACGTAGAGAGAGAGAGACAAAGTCATAAAATATCAGGATTTTTAGGCAGGAATGAGGGCAATGTGGAAGATGGATACCCAGACAGTTGCAATAGTAGTAGGAGCAATGCGTCTCATAAAAAAAATTTACAGTTGAATTTAGATACGTTACCAGTACATATAACTCCAAATGAATTACACATGCAGTCAGTTCTGGACACATTGCGGGTGCTGTGAAGAGCACATGTTAAGTTGTCAATCTCGCCTTCATTCTTGCTTGATGGGTTCGGAGCCGATCCCTCGGCTCCGACTCGGCACTTGCTAAGCTCGAGAGTCACTTTTACCAGCTCGAGGCAGCCCCATATCCCATGATGCAAGGCGGTAAGTACCCAGATCTCGTTTGCCGCTTCGCTTATGAGGTCCTCCTTTTACCAGCTCCTGGTAAGTGATTCTCTTTTTGGATATTTAAGCCCCTTTTTCTTAAAAAACCCTTAATTGTTAGTTATTAGTTAATTCTTTACCTTTTGTGACAGAAAATCCCTGTCTTTTCTAATTATTTTTAGTCAAATTTACCCATCCCATCCCCTCCCTGTTAGGGTGTGTGTGTTGTTTTAGAAATACCTTTTGGGTATTTTATTTAAGTTAATTTTGACTGGTGTGTGTGTGTGTTTGTGTAAAGCACCATGTCAAAGGAGAGGGTCTCAGGTTTTAAGAAGTGTGACTCGTGCTGTCAGAAGATGTCTCTGACAGACGGTCACACTTCTGCCTTTATTGCTTGGGCCCTCTTCACCTGCAGGACTCCTGTGCTATTTGTCATTCCTTCAGCCAGAGAGTCCTGCAGGAAAGACGTAATAAACTGATCCTTAGGGGCCTTCTTGCCGGAGGGCTCTCCGGCTAAGTCGGCTCCATCCAAATCAGTTAAACCTTCCAAGGCCCAGGCTTCTGTTCCTAAGCCTGCGGCCTCGCCCACTCGCATTGAGTCGAGATCGCTCGCTGGAGCCGATTCTGGCTTAACAGCCTTCGCACCGATGGCTATCGGTGCCGAATCTGTAGACCACTTCAATGTCGGCTCCGATCGGTTCCGACACCCATGTGGCAGGCATCGGTGTCGGCCCGATCGGCTCCGACACCGTTACTTTGGTGGCTGTATCGGCTCCGGCTGGAGCCGATACATCGAGGCTTCCTGTCGGCTCCCCGAGGTCGGCTCCAACAGGATCTATAGTATCGGCTCCCATGGCTCATTCCCGGAAGAGGTGGAGGTCTCCTTCCTTGGTGGCAATACTTTCCGTTCCGGCTTCACCTCTTCTGTCGGAACGGAGCCATCGGAGCCGATCTTCAAGGTCATCCAGGTTGTCAGATCATGACCTAGAGAGAGTGGTCAGTAGATTACTTAAGTCACAGGTACTGGCCCAAATGTTACACAGTCCGTCTCAACAGACGACTGTTGGTCCACACCCCGTTACAGTTCCTCCTTCAACTCTACCCCAGAGCTTGGAGTTGGAGTCTTCGAATGGTTACTGCTACGGCTGGAGGACGGATACCCCTTCTGTTCCTTCAGCCTCTACTCTTATCTCCTCTTCGAGACCTTCCTTAGAGGGATTCGTGGTCGGGCTTCCATGGTCTCCTCCGAGGGGTGAGTGGCATCGGACCCTTGTCCAACCCGCTCTTCCCTTGGAGCCTCGGCCTTGGTGAGCTCGGCTCCGACATCTGCCTCGGAGACTTCCCTTCGGTGGTCCCTGGAGTTCCTAGCTCTTGGAGCGGGTTCTCTCGGACCTGCCTGGGAGGGAGCATTCAAGGTGATGAAGAGTGTACTGGCCACTGGTATCAGTCAGCAGTCTGTTCCGTAGCTCCTCCCTCTATAGTACCTGTTGACATCTCTGCCACTTCTCTTGCTACAGGACCCAGAGATCCTCCGCCTCAGGTTTCCCCATTGGGAATTTCCCCTCTTCCGAGGATTCTCCTGATGTTTCGGGAGATCCTCCTAGGAAGAGGACTTGTAAGAGGAAGCATGTAGACTCCCCGAGTCTGTCACTGATACTGACTTTGATGAGTCAGAGGGATCCCTAGATCCCCTCTGAGGATGTCTCCTTCTCAGACATCCTAGAACTTCTGAAACAGAGGGAAACTGGCCCACCAACAATCCCTCTGAGGATGAGTCAGTATACCTAGAGGCGTTTGGATCTCGGCCCTCCACCTCCTGGGTGTCTCCGCCTTCGACCCCTTATGCAGGTTATTGCACGAAAGGCGTGGGCAGCTCCTGACTCTGTAGAGCCAGTCCCTAGGAGGCCTTCAAAATTTATCACTGCCCTGTGACAAACAATTCCTTACTAAGGGTGTCCCGCTGATGCCATGGTGGTGGCTGCGCCACCAAAAGGAACTTGCAGATCCTTCCGTGCCCGTCCATCCTCCTAATAAGGACTCTAGCACCATGGATAGGTACGTAAGCGGATGTTTTCCTCAGCGACCTTTGCTATGCTCGCTGAATTACCTATGTCACTTCACCAGACTCCAGAGGGATATCCTGAAGGAGCTGGGAGAAGTAGTTCAGGATCCAACAGCTGCAGGGGCTCAAGAAAAAATTGCTTCGCAGCTAGGAACCCTCAATTCCATTGCAAACTCCTCCATGCGGCTAATATCTTATGCTGCGGATGGAGCAGTAGAGCAGGTACAGGTGTGGCTCTTAGACGCCAAGCCTGGATGCGGCTATGTGATTTTGCGGATCCCTTTAAGGCGTCCTTCACAAATTCTCCCTTTGATGGGTCAGCTTTGTTTGGCCCTCAGGTGAAGGAAACCTTGACCAGGTGCGAGCAGGACAGCAAGACTCTTTCTGCTGTTGGAGTCCGTTTTCCACCCCTTCTAGACCTTATCCCAAAGGACAGAAGGCGGGAAGATGTGGTTCGTAAATCCCAAGGAGTCACGCCGGATTCACGTGGTCAGTTTACCCCTAGAGGCAGAGGGGGTAACAACAACAGACGCTGTAGAGGCAGAGGGTCCAAGAACCAGGGAAACAGGGAGCCTCTCTCTGACAAGCCCTTTCAGCATCCCTGAGGTGTTGCCCGGCTGTCCCTCCTTGGAGGCAGTCAGGGAAGATTATCACTGTACCCAGAAGCCTGGCATTCCCTCACTCAAGACAGATGGGTACAGTCGATCATATCCAAGGGTTACATAATTCCTTTCGAGGAAAGTCCCTTCCCCTCAAGTTCCCTTCCAGATGTACCACCCGGTCTAAGGGAGATTGCAGAGTCAGAAATCTCAAAACTACTGCAAAAAAGAGCCATTCAGCCAGTTACAATAGACCATTCAGAGCCGGAATCTACTCAAGGTTCTTTTGGTCCCAAAAAGACGGGAGACTGGAGACCAATATTGGATCTCGGCAGACTCAACAAGTCTGTCAGGAAGACAAGATTCCGAATGGTCACTCTTCAGTCAATTCTGCCCTTCTTACAGAAGGACAACTGGATGTGCTCAATAGATCTTCAGGATGCGTACTATCACATAAAAATTCACAGACGCCCAGGAGATTTCTCCGCTTCGGCTGGGGTCCAGTCATTTCCAGTTCAGAGCCCTGCCCTTTGGTCTCACTACAGCCCCCAGAGTGTTCACCAAATGCATGGCAGTGGTCACGGCTCACCTGAGACGTCAAGGATTCCAGGTGTTTCCGTATCTCGACGACTGGCTCCTGTCAGCCACCACCAGGCATCAGCTTATACAAGCCAGGGATTACACAATAGACCTTTGTTCTCATTTGGGCATCTCAATCAACTTCGAAAAGTCATCCTTATCGCCCTGCCAGTCTATTACCTTCATAGGCGCAAACTTAAACACTGTTCGGATGTCAGCTACCCTTACAGAACAAAGAGTTTCAGACATTCAGACTCATGTCAGGATCATTCTGGCCAGCAAGAAAATACAGGCCAGAATGGTTCTAAAGGTATTAGGTCTCATGGCTGCGCCATTACTCTTCTTCCCCTGGCTCGATTCTACATACACCTTCTTCAGTGGATGCTGTTCACACAGTGGTCATACCAGCAACTTACAATGCGTCACCAGATTCTGGTGACACAGACATGCAAAGAGCATCTTGCTTGGTGGATCACATCGTCTCAGGTTCACCAAGGCAGGTACTTTGTACCCCCATCCCCGATAGCCACTGTCACCACGGATGCCTCCCTGATCGGGTGGGGGGGTCATTATCAGGGCAGGATGGTTCATGGGACGTGGCAGCCGCTCGAGTACCATCTGCACATAAATGTCCTGGAGATGAGAGCAGTGCTTTTAACGCGTTGCAAGCCCTCAACGACTTTCTTCCCGTAGGGACAATTGCAGTCCACACAGACAACATGTCTGTAGTTTGGTATATCAACAAACAGGGCGGAACCAAGTCCTACCCCTTGTGTCGAGAAGCGCTCAGACTATGGCAATGGGCGATCTCCTCTCATCGGTTTCTGGTAGCAACGCATATCCCTGGGAAAACCAACATTATAGCGGACAGATTGAGCAGAGCTATCCTCATGCCTCACGAGTGGTCTCTCAAGCAATCTATAGCGGAAGAGATTTTTCTGGAATGGGGTCGTCCATGTTGCGATCTTTTTGCTACTCCCCAAAACAGCAAATGTCCAGACTTCTTCAGCCTCTTCCCTCTATCAGGCCATCCCCCAGAGACGCTCTGACCCAGGATTGGCCCCAGGGACTTCTGTATGCCTTCCCTCCATTTCCTCTGATCCCTCAGGTGATCCAGAAAGCTACCGTTTTGAGAGCCAAATTGATTCTCATTGCCCCTTACTGGCCTCGACAAGTTTGGTTCCGTTCCTCCATCATCACCTTTTGGTGCAGCCGTGGCATCTGGACCCAGTGCCAGATCTTCTGATTCACCAATCGGGTCAGCTGCACCGGTCAATCCCTTCTCTCAACCTCACAGCATGGTTGCTCCACTTCCTTCCTTAGCCAGGCTTCCTTTGATCTCTAACCCAGTTAGAGACATCATAGTAGCTTCGCTAAAATCCTCTACCAGGAGGATTTACACAAGCAAATGGAAACGTTTCTCTTATTGGGCTAAGGCCCAAAATATTGATCGTTTTACTGCCCCTGTTCAGGCAGTCCTGGACTTCTTAGCAGAGATTTTTCATGCAGGCTCCTCTTCTTCCACAGTCAGAGTTCAATTGGCTGCTATTTCCAATTTTCATGTCGGGATAGCAGACCATAATATTATGTCCCATAGGCTCTGCAGGGCCTTCTTGAAAGGAATTTTCCTACTAAAACCTCCAATCAGGAATCCTCCTCCTCAGTGGGATCTAAATTTAGTGCTGACATCCTTGATTCTTCCCCTTCGAGCCAGCTGTTTCTTGTTCCCTGAAATATCTTTCTTGGAAAACTTTATTCCTAGTGGCTATTACATCTGCCAAGAGGGTGTCTGAACTTCATGCTCTTTCGGTTCGACCCTATTTGGTTTTTCACAAAGACAGAGTATCTTTGAGAACTAATCCAACCTTTTTACCTAAGGTCGCCTAAAGAACAATCTGAATCAATCCATTGATCTCCTGTATTTTTCCTAACTATTCAGATAGAGCTGAACAAAAGCTACATTATCTTGATGTCCACCGTCAACTTAGATATTATTTGGACAGAACAAAAAATTTAGAAAATCTGATCAACTTTTTGTTTCCTATGCGGATAATAAAAAGGCCTTCCTGTTTCTAAAGTGACCTTGTCCAGATGGCTTTCTTCGGTCATCTCTGAAATTTATACTCAGGGGAAAACAGCTGTGCTCAAAACCTAAAGCACATTCAACTAGGAGCTTAGCTACTTCTACAGCTTTTCAAGCTAGACTTCCTTTGGACACTATTTGTGCAGCGGCCACTTGGGCCACTCCTCACACTTTTGTTTCCCATTACAAATTGGACTTGGCCTCCAGGGACAGAGCCAGTTTTGGCTCTACAGTCCTCAAGAGTTTGTTCCATTGAGCCACCCAGGATAGAGGTGCTAGGGACGGTCCCATCAAGCAAGAATGAAGGCGAGATTGACAACTTAACATTAAGAAGTTATGTACCTACCATAACGTTCCATGTTAGTTGTCTTCTCTCGCCTTCTTTCTTGCGACCCTCCCTCCTTCCCCCTGGCCTGGACAGACCTTGTATAAGAAACTGTTATGCTAAAGACCATTCAGACCTGGTCCTTTTTCCATCTGTAAGTTTTCTTTCTTCCCTTGGGAAGTATTTTATGCTTGGTGCTATTGCCCTTTGTCAGCAAACGAGATCTGGGTACTTACCGCCTTGCATCATGGGATATGGGGCTGCCTCGAGCTGGTAAAAGTGACTCTCGAGCTTAGCAAGTGCCGAGTCAGAGCCGAGGGATCGGCTCCGAACCCATCAAGCAAGAAAGAAGGCGAGAGAAGACAACTAACATGGAACGTTATGGTAGGTACATAACTTCTTATTTTGGCCAACATCAGTGTTAGAAAGAATACTAAATCTGAATTAGTTTACTTCATTTGATCTTCAACCTGTGGGTACCAGATCCGTATCAGATCCAAGCCGGCAACTTCACTAGCATCTGCTCTGAGCTCCAAGCTCCTCCCCTTTCCCATAGTACACCACCATCTTCCATCCCCCAGATCTTGTTTGCCGCAGCTAGCCTAAGCATCGTGTTTCTGGAGCTCCAAGTTGTGAGTGGGGTTTCTGTCTTTATTACTGGTTTTGAGTGTGAGTATTTGCTAGTGTAGGTTTCCTGTCTTCCTCCCCTCGCTGGTACGTCTAGTTAAAATATTTTTCTTAGCTTTTAGGTAGTTAGGTTGTTTTATTCTATAGTTGCCCCCCCCCCCCCCAGCCTTCCATTGTCTGATTGTGTGGTGAATGGCGTGTTTTGTTAAAACTTGTTAAATAACTTGTTTACATTTGTTTAATGTTTACTGTTGTGGTGGGACATGGCAGATCTTCCCAAGCAAGTGTTTAAGAGATGCACTGAGTGTTGCCACAAATTGTCACCTGCTGATGGCCCCACTCTTTGCGTGTTGTGTTTGGGTGCAGCCCATTTGAACACAGACTGTTCTATCTGCGAGGGTTTTAACCTACGTGCCCAAGTTTGTTTTGAAGGGCCTGCTACCTTCTATGGAGGCGGACACCTCTTCTGCTTTGGTCACAGCTGTTGCTGTGGCAGCGACTCCTTCTACTCTTAGGTTCATAGGTAGGTACTAGGCTATCTGCTCAAGGGCATTTATAAGCCTAGCCAGAGTGTGTCGGCTTTCGCTGCCCATTGATTAATTAACTGATCCTCTGTCAAGCAGAGCCAATGAAGTGATCCCTGGGGTGTATTTTCTGTTACCCATCCACTTGTCAAGGTTTCTCTTCAAGAGTGTTAGTGAGGGGCTCTGCCTGATGTAATTTGGAATTTTGTTCCAAAGCATGAGGAGTCTCTATGACAGGAATCTATCCCTCCAGCATGTTCTATTTATTGTTGTGGCGAGGTTTAGCTCACTAGAGCGCGTGGCTCGCAGTGACTTGGATTTCTTTAGGTGGAGCATGTCCATCAATTCTGAGTTGGACATGGCTTTGTAAGTCAGGCAGAGATTACCTCTGAGTAAGCGATATGCCACTGAGTACAGCCGGAGTTTTTTCAGTCGGGCTGCATAGGACATATGTTTGAGACCAGTAATCCTCTTGTGAGGTGCTTTTGTGGTCTTTCCAGCTGTTGGAAGTGTCTTGTGAGGTACATCCCAAATGGGGCATTGTAAGTGTTTTGTTTTTCCCAAACGGGATGACTATGCATTTTTTGGGATGGGTCTAATGAGTGACGAGTAGAGGGGCACTATAACCTCTTTATTTCTAGATGCGAACCCTTTAGTAATTAGATGGGCCACATAGAAGGATTTCCTAACTACTTTGGCAATATGATTGTCAAAGGAGAGCTCACTATCTACCTGGGTCCCCCGATCTATTATTACCTCTTCTGTATTAAGGGAGCTGCCACCTATGTGGTAATTTGTGAGTGTTTTGTTTTGTTTTTCCCAAACGGGATGACTATGCATTTTTTGGCATTTAGCTTGAGGCCATGACTTTAACACCAGGTGTCCGTCTCAGTAAGGCCCTTTTGGAGGATGTCCATGTCAGCCGGAGAGTCAGTTATGGCTCCCAGTTTGCAGTCATCGGCGAACTTGGTTAGCCATAGTCCAGTCACACTGAAGGACTAGGGGAAGGAGAGGGAGAGGGCCAAAGGCCTAAAAGTTAAGAAGGGAATAAAAAGGGAATTCTGACACAAGAGGGGGATCCGATTTAAACTATTGAAATACTTTAAATAAAACTATACTAAATGGAAAAAAATAGGGGTTGAAATAGAAGTTTCTGAACAAGAAAACTTACTAACCTGCCAGAGCCGGTAGAAGAAGCACCTCGTCAGCTAAGTGGCAAATGAGATCTGAGTAGTTACCGCCTAGCATTGTGGGATATAGGGGAGCCTCGAGCCGGTGGAATTAGCTCTCGAGCTTTAGTATTGGCCGAGTCGGAGCCGAAGATCGGCTCCGAACCCATCCAGCAAGAAAGAAGGTGAGAAGAAGACAACTAACATGGAACGTTATGGTAGGTACATAACTTCTTATTTTCATCTGTGCTTCTGTGATTTTTGGGACACTACACTTTTCTGGTATTGTTGTGGGCCCTTTTGGAGGTGAGAGGGGGGGGTGAAGTTTGCACTGAATCCATCTGCCAGGATTTTGGCAATATCAGTAGGTTCATTATATTTTGTGCTTTTTTGCACTAGTTCAGTGCATATCTGCTAGTTACGACTTAGATTCTTAACATAGCTAAAGAAGGCTTTGTGGTTATCTTTTGAATCCTTGGCTTTTTTTTTTCAAAGTTAGCCTTGGATGATATCATGAGGGACCTCAATTTGTTACTGATACTGATCAGGGATGTCTTTCCTTCTTGGGATTTGCTTTTTTTTCTGAACTAGTTTCCTCCTTCCATTGTATAGCCTGTTTATTGCAGGGGTCCACCAAACTGGTTTCCTTCTCTTAGAGGAGTGAGTCTTGGTTTTGCTAGGGATGGCATGATCCATGCATCCTTGTACGTGCTCATGGAGTGCATTTGTAAAGGATTCTGCATCTTGGGCAGCGTTATCCTTTAGCGTGGGGGCTGTGAAACTTACTACTTCTGTCTTAAGTAAGGTGAAGTTTGCTTTAGAAAATTTTTTTCTTTGGCTTCCTTAGTTGGGGGTGTTGGTGGGGTGTTGACATCCAGAGTGATTAGTTTATGGTCTGATCTAACCAGTGACAGGTTGACCTCTAGTGTGGAACACCTGTCGCCCATGTTGGTGATGACCAGGTCCAATATGTTTTTACCTGTGGTAGGGGAGTTTACCAGCTGATCCAGGGCATTTGAGTTTATGAATTCCAGGAAGCGCTGGGCCTGGGAATTTGTACTCAAATAGTTTTTCCAGTGAATGGTAAGGTAATTGAAATTGCCCAATATCAGAGTGCTTGGTAGGACCTTCATGTTTTCCAACGTCTCCAGAAAGGTGGAGTGGTGGTCCTGGGTCATGAAGGGTGATCTGTAGCAGGCCACAATTTGCATTGCAGATTTGCCCGATGTTAGTTGCACATGAATGATCTCAGAGGTATGCTGCACCACTAACCTGTAGGTGTAGGTATCCATGATGAATATGGATACACCCCCTCCTTTTGTGTTTCGGTCCGTGTTCTGTGGCCAAAATGTGTGGTATGAGTTGTAGCCCGGTAGTGCTGGGGTGCTCTCTAGAGCCTTGAACCAGGTTTCAGTTACTGCACAGATGTCGACGTTCTCCATACTGGGGAGTGCTTAAATGACGTGCATTTTGAGATTTTAAACTCCTGGCGTTGAGTAGCATAGCCTTCAGTTTTTTTGTTAATTGTGCTGTTTACGGAGGTGGGTTTGACTTTTGAGTCTTGCCTAAAAAAGGCACTATGGGGGCAGCAAGAGCCTTGGCCAGTATTCGAAAGCCTAGGGGTGACAGGTGCAAGCCGTCTCTTGCGAATCAACACGGCTTGTCGAGCATGTCGCCCCAGGCTGACAGACACTGCATCCCCTTTGAATGACACCAGAAGCTTAGCCAATTGTTGAAATTGATAATTTTTTTCTTTATACTGAGGTATCATTCTTGGTGAGGGCAGGATGCTACACAGGGTCAGGGTCATGCCAGCCTGGGCTACATGATCAGAGAGCTCTTCCATGTCTCTTTTCATGTAGTCCAGCGAGGTACGTCTCTGGTCATTCACACCAACATGAACAATGACAGTCATATTTGTACTTGTTCTGGAGTGACCTGAGTGCTTCTGTTATGGGGCGGATTCTGGCTTCCGACAGGCAGCTAACAGTAACCTTCTGCTTGTCCAGCCTAGTGAGTGGGACGTCAGTGTGCCTGACTATAGAGTCACCTATTACTAGTGTGTTAGATATGTTATTTCGCCTTAAGGGCTGTGATTGTGCGGCACACTGATTTTGTGTTTTATGTGTTGTTTGGTTTGTGACGGGAAGTGCAGTTTGTTTGGGTGTCTGCTTTGGATGTCTCTGATGCTTTTGCAGGTTTTTATTCAGAACCTCCGAGTATAATTTTGTGTATTTATGTGTATTTTTTGCCAGTGCTGTTTTAGTAGGTCTGTGTGCGGCTGGAGTTGTGGTGCAAGTGTTAACCTTCTCCTCTTGACTGTCTGTTCCAGTCTTGGGTGGAGACAGCTTAGCTTCCAGTTTGGCTGTATAATTGCATCTCTTGCATATGTTAGTGTTTTGTGGTATGAGGAGAGGGTTGTCTGTGTACATGAGGCAGTTGTAACATTGCCTCAGGATACCTAGATTCATCAGCTGGACTGGAGAGTGCACCTGAAGTTGCCCTTTGGTCATGCCTGAATAGTAGGGTGAGCTGCTTAGTCGCTTGGTTGGTGAGGGGTGAATAAAGAGCCTTGCCCTGCTGGGCAATCAGTGTCAGGGTATATTAGTGCTTACTATTAGGTCTGAGCAAGTGCTGGGCTGTAAGATGCTTTTTGAGTGCTTAGGTTGAGCGTTAGACTAGATTCAAGGGAAAAACTGAAGAGGAGACTTAGTGGAGCCGGGAATAATTTAACCCTAGCTACCCGGCACTGCCTGGTGCGCAAAACCGTGCAAATAGGGGTTTTATAGTAATGAAATGAAAGCGATAGAAATTAGCCGAAAATGACCAATAAACTACTAACTTCTGGGCTGGAACCATTCCTCCAGGGACAGATAGATTGCTCAAAGCTCCCCTCTCTCACAGGTGAACAGAGAAACTTCCTTCTATCTAAGTAAGGTATGGGCAACTCAGAAACTAGTATCACAGCCCTGAATTCAGCACTAGCCTGAAAACTGGACTATACTAGCTTAGAAAGGCGGGAAACAAGGAATTTTTTTTTTTTGAAAATATAAGGCAAAAACCGTAAAAATACACTTAAAACAGCTTTAAACGACAACAAATGATAAGAAAAGGCTATCGCACTTTAGTGTGTAGTCTACAACAGTTAAACAAATTATTTAAACAAAAAACAACTTTTTAAAAGTGCAGGCAGTCAAATAAGTACAATATGTGAAAAAAACAAGCCTTTAAATCGCAATAAACGCTGGAAAATCTGCATTTAGGTGGAAAACAGTTAAGTACAGCAAGAAAGTACAGACAACGGATACTTAATCACTCCATAGTCTCTCTCCTAAGATAGAAGGCTTGTATCAGTTTAAGGCTTTCTAGTGCTACGCAGTAGGTTAGTTACAGGAAGGATGGGAAACAAGCGCAGATGTGGTCTTTTAAACCAGAAAGTCGAAAGAGACGGACAAGCTGTCCAAATGGTTAATAAACTACAATTTCTGGGCCAAGAACCTCTCCTATCGTGGTAGACAGGCTACCTAGTGCTTACCACTCCCACTGATAAGCTATAAGGCTTTCCTCCAACACAGAAAGGCTTGTGGGTCTCAGAAGCTTGCCAACAGTCCTGGATACAGCAACTCTGTATCTGGACCAAGCTAGTTACTGGAAAGGTGGGAAACAAGTGCAAGTGCATCTTTTAAACCAGAACATTGAAAGTGATGGAAAAAAATGCCCAAACAGCCAATAGCTACAATTTCTGGGCCAGGAACCATTCCTCTTGTGGTAGATAGGCTACCTAATGCTTACCACTCCCACTGGTAAGCTAGAAGGCTTTCCACCAACACAGAAAGGCTTGGGGGGGCTCAAACGCTTACAAAGAGTCCTGGAATACAGCAAATCTGTACCTGGACTAGACTAGTTACAGGAAAGGTGGGGAACAAGTACAAACGTAAGCTTTAAGCCAGCAAGTTGAAAGAGATGGAAAACTGCCCAAACGGCCAAATAAACTACAATTTCTGGGTCATAACTCACTCTTCCCGTGGAGGATAGGCTACCTAATGCTTACCTCTCCCACTGATAAGCTAGATGGCACCCCTCCAACACAGAAAGACTTGGGGGGGCTCAGTAGCTTACAAAGAGTCCTGGATACAGCAGATCTGTACCTGGACTAGACTAGTAACAGGAAAGGCAGGAAACAAGCGGAAACACAAGCTTTTAAATCAGAAGGCTGAAAGAGATGGAAAAGCTTCCCAAACGGTCAATAAACTTTAATTTCTGGGCCAGAAACCACTCCTCCTGTGGTAGATAGGTTACCTAGTGCTTAACACTCCTGTTGATAAGCTAGAAGGCTTCTCTCCAACACAGAAGGGCTTGGGAGGTTCAGAAACTTACCAACAGTCCTGGATACAGCAAATCTGTACCTGGATTACACTAGTTATAGGAAAGGCGGGGACCAAACGCAAAACTGGCTTTTAACCAGAAAGTAGAAAGCTGGAAAAACTGCCCAAATGGCCAATGAACTACAATTTCAGGGCCAAAACCCACTCTTCCCATGGTAGATAGGCTACCTAGTGCTTACCACTCCCACCGGTAAGCTAGAAGGCTTTCCTCCAACACAGAAAGGCTTGAGGGGCTCAGAAGCTTACAAAGAGTCCTGGAATACAGCAAATCTGTACCTGGACTAGACTAGTTACAGGAAAGGTGGGGAACAAGTACAAACGTAAGCTTTAAGCCAGCAAGTTGAAAGAGATGGAAAACTGCCCAAACGGCCAAATAAACTACAATTTCTGGGTCAAAACTCACTCTTCCCGTGGAGGATAGGCTACCTAATGCTTACCTCTCCCACTGATAAGCTAGATGGCTCCCTTCCAACACAGAAAGGCTTGGGGGGCTCAGAAGCTTACCAACAGTCCTGGATACAGCAAGACTGTATCTGGACTTGACTAGTTACAGGAAAGGCAGGAAACAAGCTTAGAATTTCTTTTTTTTTTGGTTACAGAAAAGCAACTAAAACAGCAGTAAATACAATTGAAATTGTAGTGCAGGCCAGCACACCCAAGTGTATAGCAACACTACGGCAAATACAGTTCAAATAAATGCAATTAACAAATGACTAAAAGACAAGTGCAGAAAGCAGTAAATTAGAAGGCTACTAACAACCAGTAATAAGTGCAGAGTAAGACCGACTGAACAGATAACAGCACGCAGAAGTGCAACTAAGACAGTTACAGTAAGAGCAGATGAATAATATATATATATATATATATATATTTTTTTTTTGAGAGAAGAAACAGAGCAGGATTAAGAGGCTACAGGGTTTGTCCTTCCCAAATGCTCTCTTTGTACACAGTAGGAGTGCCTGAAATCAGAATATGATCTCGCTGCACTCAGTTGAGTGAGCAAATGAGATGGGCCCAGAAGGAATATCCAAATGCAAAGCTACAAGAAGGGCGGGTAATTTCAAAGCCACCAACATTAACACCAAAACAAGAACAAGGAGGGTGGGTGGGGAACTAACTGCAGAGAGAAAGTCGCAACTTCAGTTGAGTTAATATTCAGTGAAAAAACACAAATAAATAAATTAAATACAGTACTATATGCAAAAGAGCAGATAAAAGTGCCTTCTTTCTCCTCCCTCCTAGGCTGGGACTCACCCTTCTACTTCTAAGCCTCCAGAAGCGGAGGGCAGAAAAGACAGAAAGAAGGAGAGATAGCACCATCCAGAAAAGAGAAAGAGGTCCCCGGACCTTTCGGCTCCGTAGGGAACTCCTGCTAGAAGTCAGTGTAGGCACCGTGACTCCCCTCAGCTCCGATCGCCTAGATTTTCTCCAGAGCCGGGGCATCCAATAACCATCCTCTAAAGCCTCAGTTCCTCATCCCACCAGGTTGGAGTCTGTGGCTTTGTCGTGGTCCATCCGCAGCCTCTCTGAAGTCGACATGGATAAAATGATGGGGAGGTTCATTCGCACGCAAATTCAGATGGGAGTCTTGCCAGCCCCCCTCTCCCTCTGGATGGGGGTGCTTGCTTCCCTTCTTTAAACCAATATCTCCTTGTCTGATATGACCCCTGGTTTAGGAGAACATAGATCCGAGGATGGCCCTTGTCAGGGGGTCGGCACCGACGGTACCTGTCTCCTCGATGCCAGCAGCTGCCTGGAGTGTGTCAGATCTGACCAGTTTGGATCTGAGTGACTGTCGGAGCCAGTGCCTGGGTGTCAGATCTGAGGGGGTAGAATTTTTTCCATAGGCTCTGTCGTTGTTGGGTCAAGTTTTCCTCCTTGGAGAGCCATCTACTTTTGGGCCCAACTCTGATTCTCGCATCGGATCCGGGGAGAGTGGTTCCCTTACTGGTGTCCCAGGAAGTTCATTCTCCCTCGGCGTTCGATGTTGTAGAAAGGGTTCTCTCCAATGGAGCGAGGCCCCTGACTATATCTTTGGACTCCGCCCCCAACTCCTTCTGCTTTGTGTGTGAATCCCATCATTTTACCAGAGGGCAGCCCGTGCTTGAGGAGCCCCAGGCGGTTCCCCCTGAGGAACAAGTGGTTTGCGAGTTCCCTCCGGAAACCCCCACCTGAGAGGTCCCTTGCAAGCATACATGCAAGAGGAGGCACTTGGACTCCTCTCCCGAGTCCCTCACTGAGGACGCAGATTTGGATGACAGGGAAGGTTAAAAAAAAACATTTCTAGTGGCTATCACCTCTGCTAGGAGTGTTTCAGAACTGCAAGCATTGTCTGTCAAGGTTCCATACATGATTCCACAAGGACAGTGTTTCTCTTCGCACCAATCCTTCTTTTCTCCCAAATGTAGCATAAGAGGTTAACATCAATCAAACTATAATTTTACCTGTTTTCTTCCCGAATTTTACAAACAAAATGGAATACAGGCTGCACTGTTTGGATGTTCATAGACCGTTACGATTCTATTTACACAGGACCAAAGCCTTTAGCAAATCTAGCCAGTTGTTTGTATCTTTTTCTAAACCTTTTTTGGGTAAACCTATCTCCAAGGTTAACATTGCTAAGTGGATCTCACCATGTATCCTTCAGATCTACAAGGATAAAGGCTTGTCTCGTCTGTGTCAGGTTAAAGCTCACTCGACTAGGTCCATGGTTACTTCTGCAGCCTGTTGTTCGAGAGTATCTTTAGACAACATTTGTTCTGCAGCTATTTGATCCTCATCTCATACATTTATTTCTCAGTATAAATTGGATGTGATGTCTGGAAGAAGAGCATCCTTTGGTTCCGCGGTGCTCCGGAATGTCCTTCCTTGAGGGCCACCCAGTTACTTAGTAGCTGGGGACTCTGTCCCCCAGGTTGAAGATCAAATGAAGTAAACTACTTCAGATAAAGAAGTTATGTACTCAACATAATGTTCCATCTGAGTAGTTCTACTTCATTTGTCTTCAACCGTCCCTCCCTCCTTCTCCCTGACTTACAATATAGACAGCATTATAGCTGGTTTTAGGTTTGTAAGGTGTTTTCTGAGGTCCGGTTGTTCAGTGTAAGTTGCAGCAAACTCGATCTGGGGAATGGAAGGTAGTGGTGTGGTGTATTATGGGTAAGGGGAGGAGCTTTGAGCTCAGAGCAAATGCTAGTGAAGTTGCCGGCTCGGATCCGATACGGATCAGGTACCCACAGGTTGAAGACAAATGAAGTAGAACTACTCAGATGGAACGTTAAGGTGAGTACATAACTTCTTTTTTCATAAAATTGAATCACCCTTTGACTTAGAAATGGGGTCTGTTCTCGTCATGGTGCTAGAAACCCAAAAGATTTGAAGAAATTAAAAGTGACAGAAATTTGCCACTGGGCAATACTTTTGCAGTCTCATGTCTGAGAGACTTTTTTTATAATATTTATTATTATACCTTGCCCTTTCTATAAACCTCTAAAGGTTATGGTGACTGTGGGCCTCTCTTAATTCAGTGTGTCCTAAAAGTTTGTTTCCTGAAGCAAAAAAAATGTAATAAACTATAGCTCTGGGTTGCTGGGAAAATTCAAATGTAACTAGAATACTATGAGCAGTGTTATGACAAAAAATCCATTTTGTGAGGAAATTGCACAGAGCAGCATGAAAAAAAATCTTCTATGTAAATGCTGACTGTGCTATTCTCAGATAATAAAGTTGGAATGTTTTATTTAAAAAAAATAGAATTTGTCCCTCTTAAAAAAATTACTGACCTCAGTGAGATATACATTCTGGGTGTAAAATTGTAGACAAAGACTTGTAGTGAAAACTGGAGATAGAGTGTAGGCTCTCCCGTGTTATGAAGGTTGAGACATATTTCCGCAAATAACTACATAATGTCTGACAAGAGAAAAATGGCAGCACCTTTGAAACAAATCTATCTTTGTGAGATCTATATCTGCCTGTATCTATCTATCTATCTATCTATCTATCTATCTATCTATCTATCTATCTAATTGGAAAGTGCTGGCATGCCACCCGGGTTTTGTATACCTCCTTTTGTTTCGATAGGTTCTGGTTCTCTAGTGAAACTGCATAAGCTGTAGCAAGTATTGAAAAAACAATTGAATGGTTTCTGGCCACTAAATTATACCTAAACAATACAATAGTGTCAGGAGGAAGAAAGAAAAGTATCTCTGGAGCAAATCTGACTACACTGGAAGATGAAAAAGTGTGAAAGGTTTGGTCTTCCATTTGCAGTACAGTGAGATGCAGTTTCAAATGTGTTAAAAGATGAATGTGAAGGCATTTTAATGTTTTTGCTCAGAGTAGTAAATGTAGATGCCCATGGCATGAATTGATCTTATTCAAGACCAGCTGAGTCAACTGCAATATATAAGTCTCTGTGGCGCAATCGGTTAGCGCGTTCGGCTGTTAACCGAAAGGTTGGTGGTTCAAGCCCACCCAGGGACGTATTCTTTTAAAGTATTATTTAATACAGTAACAGTGGCCTTACAATGTAAGTGATTCAGCTTTTGCATTACGTTAATCCTTTGTCAGAAGTTAATGCTACACGCACTGTTTCTAAACAGTTTTTTGCCTGCTAGGGGAATACATTATGTGACTTCTTTCACAATAAGAGTGAAGAGGGAGGGGGAGTGAGAGATGTAACCTGAAACTTAGGATCTTGCAAGACAAATGCTGATTCTCTGTCTTCATGGCGTGTGTCATTTAGTATAATTTTACTCCCTGCACAGTAAGAATTTTGTCATACTTTTCCCTTGTGGTTAACGTAAAAAGAAGTGATGCACTCTGTTCTCTGCTTCTGGGTTCACGTTTGGTGCTAAAGCACTGTGATGATTATCAGTAACTTTACTGCTGACAAAGAGGGTTCATCTTAGTCTGAAAGATTGAGAGCCTTTTGTGAAAACTGTTAGCTGTATAAAACATATTGCATCACCTCTGTGCTTTTCTTTTTTTTTTCTGTCAGTGAGGTAGCATAGTATTTTTCTTTTTTCATGGAAAGAAATGTATCAATAAAGCTTAAAATATTCATAAGGAATTATTTTTGAAAGCTCAACTTTTTGATAGAGTGGATTATGGAGTATGGGACAATATAGCATAGCACAAGAACATAATTTTTAAATATATGGTCTTCATAATACTTAGGAAAAAAATAAAACAATTCCTTTTTTATTGCGGTAGTCATTAACATGAGATACATGACAATATAACTTTGTATACCTTAGCTTTGAACTAAGTGACTTGAAAACCAAATGTTTGTGAGATAATCAGAACCAGAAAACATTTTAATCTCTTTGAGCAGGTTTAAGTAGCCTTACAATTTTTAACTGCAAGATTAGTTTTATTTACTGTCCACACACAGAAGGTAATATACTCAGCAAATGTTACTTGTTTTTAGTCTTTTTATTTAGAATATTTGTGTGGGTAACTGGACTTGTGCAGAGACTATTTCAGACACAACATGATCACAAGGCAACAGAGAACAAATACAGTGGCAGTAATATTTATCAGATACGTTCCAGTCCATTAACAGTACTGGTAGCCACAGGCAGTAGTTGATGTGTACTTTGAGACTCTCCCAGGCTCAGCTTCCCTCCAAGTGCTTCAGTAATACACCACACCTCCCCATCTATCCACATCTCGTATACATACATACACATTGTTTTTTTTTTTTTTTTTTTTATGTCTCATGCTTTTACTCAGGTCACCATTTTTTCTTCAGAATATATTGCTATGTGATTCTGCATCAAGCTCCAGGGGCAAAAGAGAAAGTTTGAGTAAAGTGTGCTCTGAGGAGCACTATTTGGTCTTCTTCCACTCTGCTTCTATTATTTATATTCTCAGAAGTTTCTCCTCACAAGGGATTAAAGCTAGCCTTTGGGGTTGGAGGGGGAGGTTGGCCATGCAGTCTGAGATTACTGTGGTGCAGTAGCCCCCACCTTCAGGAAAAGTGTGTAGTTTTTCATCTCAGAATTGACTTTAAAAATGAATTATTCTGCATGTGGTCTATAGGGATCAATGTATTACTCCGGCAAACCAGCTAAATAAATAAGAAAAAATAATATTTCTCTTGTCTTTCCATCCATTTCTCTGTGTCTTTCCATAGTCCTTCAAGTTGTTTGAAATTTGGAATGGTAGAAGATGATGAGTGCCCCTTCTTAAGGCAAAGATTAAGATGGGCTTTCACTCTTCTCACTTAGTTTCAGGGTGGCAGAAGGGACACTTCCCAGACCTTATTTCTGTGTTGGATGTTTAGGAGCCAGTGATTGTTTTGCAGAGTCCTACTTTGGGTCTGATACCAACACATCCTTCAGTGTTTTCGCTTTCCTTTGTACATGTGACCTTGGTCTCAAGCTTCATTGTTCTGATTGTCCTTAGTGCAAATCTTGAGGCTGATGCCCTCAGGGCCATGGTCATATTCGACAGCATTGATGTTCAAGACCTCAGTATCTAAGCCATGCTTTGTGCTCACATCTGATTTGGTGTCTGTTCCTGTTTGGACAAAGTCTGTTTGGCTCAGTGTGATCTGGTCTGTGGTCTCCTTTGGTGCTGAGATTGTCAGCAAGGAATCACATGGTTCAGATGTACTCCCAAGTATTGGTGGAGCATCCCAAGTAATCTGCAGTGATGATTGTTCCACGATAAGATGCCTCTGAGTCTATCTTATTTTCTTCCTCCTGGGAGGCAGAAAGACACTGCAGATGTAGGATGATAGTTTCCACATCAGATTCCTCTTCCTTCCACTTTGATGACGCTTCCTAAGTGCTCTCGTGAAGAAAAGTCAAACCTGGACTCCTCTGTAGAATTTTCTGCCTCAGCTATTAATACAGATGAAGTGGGGGGTTCTCCACTGTCCACTCCATGATCCCAAATTTGGGGACATCATGAAATTAATGTTGGTGGAATCAGTGACAATTGACCTTGTCTGCCCGGAGAAACTGATTTTGCATGAGACTTTCTGCTCTGGCCCTCTTCTCCCTTGGGTGAGCTTCCTGCTGATAACATGGTATTTTATTATGCAAAGAACCTGTCAAGAACCTGAACCAGGGAAGAGAGGGTCCAGAAATTAGTTAGGGTTCTGTTATGTTCCCAAGAAAACAAAGGAACTCAGATTCATTTTAGCCCTGAGTGACCTAATCAGTTCATGGCAAAAACAAAATTCCAGATGGTTATGTTGCATTCAGTTCTTTCATGTGTAGAGAAGTGAGATTGTGGATATGAAGACAGCCAGCGTATTCATGACTTTAATGCAGAGCCAGTTAGTATCAGTTTGAAGTTCTCCTATTTAGTCTTGCTGCAGTCCTCAAGGGTGTTCACTATGCCATCACAGCACATCTCAGAACTCTTGGGAGCCAAGATTTATTTCCCTTCTGTGGATGATTAGCTGCCAGCTACTCCCAGAGTGGAGTCACTCATTCAAGCAAGGAGCTATTTACTGCAGCTGTTCTTTTGGCGAATACAGTGATGATCCAGATGAAGTGATCATAAGCACTGATTTTCTTCAGTTGGAATCTAGACACTTAAATCTGTGTATCCAGTCTCCCCAAGACAGATTTCCCTTCAGAGTTCACTGTCATCACTGCTGGTGCTGAAGGTTTTTGGGACTATAGCTATGACAATTTTTATGGTAGTGTTTGTGAAGTTCCACATGGGGTGGTGTCTACAGTGGATTTTGGGATAGAAGACTTCCATGTTTCCATGACAATACAGAGTTTCAAGATGTGTCCAGTAGCCTAGAGTGGAGGGTTCTTCCAGCCAGTCATTCTCAGGTAGCCCTTTCACCCTTCCATCTTTCAGTGAGTTAATTATCAAAGACACATTTGCTCTTGGGTGGGTGAGGTGGTATTTTCTAAGGCAGAGAGATGAAGGGACTTGATCACAGGAAGAAGCCTGTCTGCATATCAGTGTCCTAATGATAAGGCTGGTCCTCTTAATGTTGGAGGCTCCTCAAGATCTGCATTTCCAGTATGTTTTTTCTGTCCATTTAGGTATAATGGTAGTGTTTTGTTATTCTGAGCAAGCAGGGCAGAACATTCTAACCACTCCCCCAGACAGGAGCCATGGGACTATGGAAATGCACTATATTAATGCAACTCTTTCAACTTGTATCTCATGCTTCCAGTCAGGCCAGTCCTCTAGCAGACAGGATCATTCAGTGTTTACCACACAGGTGTTCCTTTGGACTGTGGTGGACGTCTTTTGCTACAGGGGTGAACCCTAGCTATGAACCTTTTGTGCCTTGTCCAACTCCAGTTGGAACATCTCTTTTTCTTTCATCTGTCTTCATGGGCTGACTTTTGGGAAGCCTTAACCCAGCAGTGCCTTTTAGGGCTACTTTATGTTTTCCTCTTTTTCCCCTTACCTTGAAGTATCAGAGGAAAGTCAGATCAAACAAGGCTGTTGTCATTACCATATCTCCATTCATTCCTGCATAAGCTTGGGTCCCTCTTCTATGGCCTTTTATCTGCTGGAGAAAATTTCTTTTAAAGCTGCCCAAATGTTTTCTATCCCATCCATCTGGCAAGCCTTACCTGACTCTTGGAGCCAGGGCTGTCTCGGGATGAACGGCTCAGTGCTGGGTCTTTGGCAGCTTCATCAGAGCTGTCTCATATGGCAACTTTGTCAGTGGGGAGGTTTTATCCTTTGAGTCTTTGGCACCAATCCCCTCCTTGAAACAGTCCACATTTTCCACTTTTGAGATTTCATCTTCTGTACCACTTGTTTCTTCCTCCAGAAGGAGTGGGTCCTATTACTGAGTCAGATTATTTAGATCCAACATAGTTTGGTACGGCTTTACAGGTCATAGGGAGGATCATCTGATCACCACTGAGAAGAGATATACCAACTTTTACATGGTTGGTTCCACCCTCTGACTCCTGTTTCTTTTTTTTTTTTTTTTACTTAGCAGCCCCTGCATGCTTCCATGGGTGATAACCAAGAGTCAGGCCTCACAGTTACTGCTCAACAACAATAGAGTCCTCTGTGGAGTTGGGTAACTCCCTCAAGTTTCCAAGGAGGAGTAAATGCAAGAGGATCCACTTTCACTCCCCACTGGAGTCTGTCACCTCAGACACTGACTCAGATGATGGAAAGGGTTAACCCCAGTCCTCTCTGGAAGATGCCATTTTTGGCGAGGTCCTTGAGCTTATATTACATATGCAGAGAGAATCCTGGCCCACAGACCCAGCTCCCTTTCTCTGGGTAAGGAGATTTTCTTTGAGTCTTATGGCGTGGCCCCCTCTGCTTTTTGGATGGTCCCTCTGGCAGGCAAACTAATTGATCTAGCTGTTAGAAGATCTTGCTGGAGCCCAAGACCTGTGATTCATGTCTTTGGAGGCTGGACAAAAATTGATTGGCTCCTCAAATACAGACAGCATTGGGCTAGGAGTCTGTTGGTTGATTCTACCATTGTGGCAGCAGCTACAAAAAAAGTCTGACCGAGAATACAGCCACTGTTTCTGCCCAGTGAAGAATCCAGGGCTGTGGACAAATTAGGGAAGTGGGTGTATGCTTTGGGCGCTTTTGCTCCAAGATCCTGGAACTGTGCCACCTATATGAAAAGTTTTCAGGGGGACTTGGCAGAACAAGCATTTGCTACTCCAAGATGAACCCCATCATAGTCCAAGAAACAGTTGGAAATTTCTTTGAGCCCATTGATAAATAGTACCATCCTCTTCATGCGACATGTGCAGAATACAGTTGCAGGAACAGGTGTTGCAATGACTCTTCAGGCTTGGTTGAGCCTATGCAACTATGTAGACAACTTTAAGGTGTCCTTTGCAAATATCCTTTCTGATGGATCATCCTTTTTTGGTCATCCAAGAGAGATAGTATGCAGAAGTGTGAATAACATGGCAAAATGCTTTCTGTCACTGGAGTGAAAAGTGACACACCACAAATATCTTAGAGCAAGAACCAAAATGGTTCAGAGTCGCTCTGATTTAGGCAATCCAAGCATCAAACATTTGTGTTGACTTCTGACAGGAGTGGCCAAGGAAGAGATGGCTCCTTCAGTGGATGCGGGCCCAGAAGCAGAGAAGGTCTATAGAAACAGGGAATCCTTGGACTCATTTCTTAAAGCAACCTCACCATTCGTGAAGGGCTGCCCTACTGCTCTTCTATGGTAGCAGTTATAGGTAATTTATCCCTCTACTTTCCTGCATGAATGGCCACCCCTCAAGAGAAATGGGTATAAGAGGTAATATCTAGAAGCTGTAGAATTCTCTTTTCCCAACCACCCCAGAATTAAGATGGCCACTTCAGATGTATCATCCCATCAGCTAGAGGCAGCAAAAAAATAAAGTTTCACTTTGAGTCTAAAAAGAGTCGTCGAAGAGGTCCCACTAGGCTAGACAAGTTCAGGATTTTACTCAGGTTTGTTTGGGTCAGAAGGTAAACAAGGACCACAAGCCCATTTTAGTCCTCAGCTGTGTAAACAACTGTGTGAAAAAGCCCCAGTTCAGGATGGTCATGGTGCAGTCAGTTTTGTTTTGTCTCAAGGCAAATGACTGGATGGGCTCTATAGATATCTACCTCTATTTCAGAATAGCCAAAGCATCTTGGAAATTTCTTCACCTCTGCCTGGGAACCAGTCACTTTCAGGTCAGAGTCCTACCCTTCGTTCTCATCACAGTCCACTGGATGTTCAGTAAGTACATAGTAGCTTTTGCATCTCACCTATGGCTTCAGAGAGGCAGCCTTTCCCTATCTAAATGACTACTGCAAGGTGCCCCAACAATGGAGTTGTTAGTCAAAGCCAGGGACTAACTTTCTGTTCTTGGGCATTTCCATAAACCATCAGAAGTAATTTCGTCAACCAACAGAATGATTCAGTCCAGTCTTATCAGATGTCATTTGAATATGATTGCATCTGTAGTGTCTTTTTCCTTCAGTCAGAATACAGGCACTAAAAGCCATCCAGTCTCTTACAGCTGCACTAATCCTCAAAGTACTGGTACTAATTACTTCATCTATTCTAATTGTATAGTTTGCTGGTTTTCACATGAGAATTCTGTAGTGGTTCCTAAAGGTACAATGGTCTCAGTTAACCAACCTTTTTCAACTCCAGTCATTATAAGTAATCTTTGCAAGCAACCATTATAATGGTAGCTCCTGTCATGATAGTCTAACAGCTAGAACCCCCCCCCCCCCCACATACATTCCAGGAGGTAAATTGTCTTCCAGCCATAGACAATGGTGGTGTCCATGGATGTCCCCTCCTTGAGGTGTGGGGGGACATTACAAGGGGTGGATAGTCTAAGGGATGTGGACTCCACTAGACGCCAAGCTTCACATCAGTATCTTGGAGATGTGGGTACTCCTCTTAGCATTGCAAGAACTTCAGAAGTGCCTTCCTGCAGGAGTCATTTTTTTTCTAAGAGGACAATACAGCAGTTGTTTTGAACATAACCAAGCAAGGAGGAACTAGGTGCTATCCACTATGCCAACAAGCAATGAGTGTTTGGCAGTGGGTGATAGCTTCCCATAATTATGTAATGGTAATGCACATTCCTGAATCTTTCAGTTGTATTGCTGACAGGCTAATCAGTTTACTAGTAATGCTTCACAAGTAATCTCACAATCCAGCGGTAGCACAACAGATTTTCAACTTCCAGAGTCAACCTTGCTGCATTGTATTTGCTTCTCCATCCATCACCACATGTAGCCACCTGGGCTGCTGTCCCGATTCCCAGGGTTTTGCAGAAAGCAATCAGATGCAAAGCATCTGTGGTACTCATTGCCCAGGCAAATTTAGTTTCCTCTTCTCAAACTTCATATCAGGAAACTCTCTGTATCTTGGATTCCAAAGAGGATCTTATTTCCTACCCATCTGGGAAGCCTGCATTGGACCTTCACAATCTCAGGCTTGGTTTCACCAATTCCAGTGATTGTTAATAACCCAGTCTTTTCCTCTGATGTGGTTAAGATTCTGTCTACTTCCCACAAAAAAAATCCATGCACAAATTGTATTGCAGTAAGTGGAAACGCTTCACTGTATGGGTATTTGCCCAAGACATTGATACTTTTCCCTCCTATCTCAGGTATTCTACCTTTCTTAGCTACCTTGTTTCATATTAAAGTTCAGTTAGCAGACATTTTTAAATTTCATTTTGGTCAGGAAGTCCATTCACTGGCTTCTCATTAAGTTTACAAGGTCTTAAAGATCTTCTTTAAAGGGGTCTTCCTTGTCTGACTCCAATTAGAAAGCCAGTCCCTCCATGGGGCCTCAGTTTTGTATTGTAGGCTTTGACAGAACTTCCATTTGAACAGTATCTTACAGCACAGTTGAAGTTTCTTTCATGGAAAACTTTTTTTCTAGTAGTGATCACTACTTCGAGAAGAGTTTCCGAACTACGGGCTTCATCTTCAACAGTACCTTATTTATTTTTCCACAAGGACAGAGTGTCCCTCCATACCAATCCCTCCTTTCTTTCCAAAGTGGCTTCTAGTGCAAAAATGAAACAGCCAATTCACATACCACACTTTTATTTTTTTTTTTTTCAAATCATGCCAGTAATGGTGAATATACTTTGCATACTTTGGACATTTATAGGCAACTACGATTTTACCTTCATAGAACCTAATCCTTCAGGAAAGGCTCACAGCTCATCATCTCCTTTGCAGTTAAACTGGGGTCTTGTACATCTAAAGTCACTCTTTTGAGTTGCCTTTCGATTTACATTTCACTCTGTTCATAATTGCTCTGTACTGTGCAAGCCAAAGGCTCATTCTACCAGGTCTGTTGCCACTTCAACAGCATTCTTTAGAATTTTTTGGTTGATGATATTTGTGCAGCAGTTACATGAACTACATTGCATAATTCTGTTATGCACTGAAACTGGATGCTACATCCAGTGCTACAGCTTCCTTTGGAGCCGGTGTTCTCAAGGATTTCCTGTCATGATGCTACCCAAGTATTTTTATAGCTTAAGATTCTGACCCATAAATCAGATCTGATGGACAGAATGAATAGTGTACTTTAGTTATGTGCCTACCACAGCAGCGGATCCTGTCTTTCATGTCCATCTGATATGACCTCCCTTCCAAATTATCAGTTTGTTAGATGTGAGGGATGTTTACATTCTTTACCATATTCTGTTGGCTTTGTTTCCTCTTCTCTTTGGTGCCAAAACTGGATATGAGGTTATCTTACACAATAGGGCGTGATGGGAAAGGAATTCTTAAAGGGACTTGAAGTTGGAGCATTAGCCTTGCACGGTTGGATGTAACAAATGGCTCGATCACCCACAAGTTGTATTGGACAGGTGTGAATGAAGGGATACAAAATTATGGTAAGCACATAACTACCATATCCCACATTGTGTGTTTTCATCAGGTTTAACACAAGTTGTTGGATCCCATTGGAACCAACCTCAACACCGATTTTAAAGCTTCTGTGATCCAGGGCTGTGACTCCTCCCCTACACATAATTCCCTCCAGTCCACTTTAGTACCCTACATCTGCTGCCTGAAGACTTCAGACAAGTTCCACAGAGGCTTCATACAAAAAAAAAAAAAAAGAATTGTATCCTTTGTGTTATCCCCTTTCTCCTCTCCCTACTGAGACTTGTCTCTCTAATGTTGGATATTTAAAAACAGGAATACTTGGTTTAGTTGGTATTTAACATTTTCAGTGTTTTAGAAAAGTTGTTAAGAGTAGCAGCAGTTATTACTATAGTTTATGTAGCTTGCACAGTTTAGACAGTTTATATAGTAGTAAGATTTTAATGTATAGACTTGTATTATTAGAAAGTTTAAGATGCCTTGTAGCATGTTTTACTGGGTGCCTACAGTGTGTTTGTTCCGTTGTGCTTTCTTATGTACATAAGCATATTAGTGTATATTACTATAGTGTGTTCTGCAGTATGTTCATAGTATGGATGTTCCAGTGTGTCTCTGCTTACATAGCTAAACTTAACCGTTATATTGACTACCGTGCAGTAACAATGTCAGATAGCAAAGGGTTTAAAAAGTATACAAAGTGTGGGCACAAACTCCCTGCCCAAGACCGGCATTCATTATGTGTGTACTGTTTGGACACTGCCCACCTTGATACAGATTGCCAAGCCTGTGCTTCTTTTATTTCCAGGGCACTTCAGACTCAGAGAGAGAGAAGCTCATAGTGAAGGGCCTCCTTCATCTACAGATACTGTCATCCACTGCAACAGTATCTACATTCACTGCTGCTGCTTCACCAGTGAAGATGCAAGACAAAACCAAGTAGAAGGACAATCAAAGAGAAAAAGAAAAGTGTGACTGAGAAAAAAGAGACAATGATAAAACTGAAAAAAGTAGGAGATGGCCTCCTAACCCCATTGTTTCAGTCAGTCCCGATCTGAAAACTCCAAGGAAGTTGGATCTTAACTTCTTCTCCTTGGTCCCCTTTCTGTCGAGAACTGGTGAGCCTGAGGCTCCATTCACTGATCTTACAAGAATGGGGATACTTGAAACCAGCTATGGCGGCTTCTGGACGGTTATTCATTAGAGTCATCGAACAAGATGTCAATTTGATTATGAGGAAGTTTCTCAGAAGGCAAATCTAGCTTGGGTTTATCTTGGTGCTATCTCCTTTGAACACATTGAGTATTGGTCCATCTATCTCTCTACTTATTTCTACAGTCCCTGTTTACCATTCGTACCCAACTACCCTGGATCTGATTTGCCTTGTGGTGCCTTCGTTTGAGCTGATAGTCAAAGCTACTTTGTCAGCATCCCTTTCTCTTTCTACTTTGATATATTCATAAGAGACTCAGCGCTGAAGTGTCTGTGCTGGGGTTCAGGGGATGGGTCAACATCAGAGTTGTCAGAACCGTCCCTTTTCTTCAGGGTCTCTGTACTCAATAGCTCAGATCCAAGATTGGCTTTGGGGTCAAAGAACTATTGGTACCATAGTATCTTCTTCATCCTTGGATAAGAGGAGACCATTGGGACCAATTGATGCCTCAGCTTTTGAGAGGGTCTTAACTGTTCCTAAGCAGAAGGTGCTTCCATCCAGCTCGGTTCCACTCAGACCTCAGCAGGACTCTGCTTCTTCTTCCCATCGCTGTGTCAGGCAAGGACAGTTGGTACCGCAGGCTTCTGAGTTTCCTTGCTACGTTAGCTCCCAGTCTGATCTTGAACTTTCTGATCCCCTGCCAGTACAAGTTCATAGAAAAGAGACCTGCAAGTGGAAGGACATAAACTCATCACTAAAATTTTTCACTGAAAAAACTGATTTGGATGAAAGTGAAGGCTCCCCTTGATCTCCTCTGAAAACATTACCTTCAGTGAGATCCTTGAATTGATGAAACAGAGACGGGGGTGGTCCACAGATGATCTTTCACTGGATGAGTCTCTGTTCTTGGAAGCCTTTGATTCTGGCTCAGCCTCATCCTTGGTAGTACCACCCACTGACCCCCGTAATGACCTCATGGATCAGTGGGCATGGAAGGACCATGACGTGGTGGAACCAATCTGTAAAAAAAAAAAAAAGACAGGATGCTGGCAGCCTTGAAAAACAGAACACAGTGGAGCAAATGTCCACCAGTGTATGCAATGGTGGTAGTAGCAGCCACTAAAATTGAATTGTTGGAATAAAGTTCCTCTGTCAATCTCCCTTACAGGGAATTTAGGGCTATGGATAGGTTCAGGAAACTGTTATACTCTTCAGTTACTTTACCCCAGTGCACTGAGCTATTTAGCTATATGATTTCAGAGAGACTTGACCAAAGAGTTCTCCAAGTCTCTATCAGGTGCAGACTGCCTTTGCATGTTCAAAAGACTGCGGATTTTCAGCTTTCTACCCTACAATCCACACTGAATGTAACCATGTGACTGCTTTCCAACATAGCTGATGGTACAGACAATTGACCTCCTGGTCTCCTTAAGGCATTTCCTCTATTGCTACTAATGAACAAAAGCAAGAAAATGCAAGGACAGAGTGATGCTCATTGCTCCTTTCTGGCCCTGACAAACGTTATTTCCTTTCTTGTGGCCTCTTCTAATTTATCCCCCATGGAAGTTGGATCAATATTCAAACCTGTTAACTCACCCAGAAATCCATGAAATTAACCGTTTGGTTTCTCCAGTTTTGACCTTAGCCAGAGATGCCAGGCTCCCAGCATTAGTTGTCTAGATTATATCGGCCTCTCAAAAACAATCCACAAAAAATGTTTATCATAGCAAATGGAAGACATTTTCTATTTGGGCGATATCGAAAAGACTAGACCCACTTTTTGTTCCCATTTCCTCCATACTGGAGTTCTTGTCTAATCTGTTTCATAGTGGCACTAGTTTTAAAGTTCAAATGGGCAGAATCTCAGATTTCCACATAGCAGAATGACACTTCTGTAGCTTCCCTAAAATTCTCTAAAGCCTTTCTGAGAGGAACCTTGCTTCTGCAAACACCTATCAGGGATCTAGTACCTTCCTGGGATATTGGTATCCAGATCCAAATGTTAACTCAACCTCCATTTGAGCCAGCAGCATCAATGGATTTGAAGTTACTCGCTTGGAAGACAATATTTCTAGTGGCTGTTATGTCAGCCAGATGGATTTCAGAGTTACAGGCCCTTTCCTGCACCCCCCCCCCCGATATTCCATAAAAATAAGAGTTTCCTTGAGGACTAACATATCCCTCCTTCCTAAGGTTTCATCTGAGATTAATTTAAATCTGTCAGTAAATCTTGCAGTGATTTTCCTCAAATTGTCAGATAGAGGTGAATACGTTTTATGTATGCTGGACATTCATCAACAACTCCGGTTCTGTCGTCATAGGACCAAACAGTTCAGAAAGTCTGATCAGTTGTTTGTTGATTTGCTAAGATTACTCTTTCCAAATGTCCTTCCTTGATACCACCCACTGAACTTGGGAATCTGTCTCATGTGCTGAATCGGATGAAAACAGGCAATTTTGGATACAAAAGTTATGCGCTTACCATAATGATAGACCCATGTTGTCTGATTTCTGTCCATTTCAACCTCCCTCCCTCCTGCCCTTTCCAAATTCGTTGGTGCATAGGTGTTTACTAGCGTAATGACCACAAGGGCATTTTTAAGCCTAGCCGTGCATCCCAAATCTGACAAGTACTGGTACCCTTGATAAGTGTAAGCAGGGGCTTGGCAGATGAAACATTTAGAAACGGGGGCATGGGAAAGGAACCATTTACAGGCTGGATTTGTCCATTAGAGATATAGGTGCCAAACCAGGAATGAATTTCCTGCTTCCCATCCAATTGTCCAAGTTACACTTGAATTGGATTAGGGAGGAAATCTGCTTCACATGAATGGGGAGCCTGACATAGATGGGCTTCTGTTGACAGAGTAGTTATTACTCAAACCATGTCTGTGAGCAGTCCCAACAGAATGCCTTCCAGTCCTTCTCTTTATCTGTCATTGCTTTAGATTAGTTTTTAGTGGTACAAACTTGATCTGAGTTGCTAAGGTGGAGTGGAAGGAATTATAGGTAGGGGAGGAATCAAAGCCCTGGAGTCAAGAAGCTTCAGAATCAGTGCCAAAATCAGTTCCAACAACCCATGTGTTGAATCAGATGAAAATCAGACAACATGGGTCTATTGCTATGGTAAGTACACAACTTTTGCTTCTTCTACATTGGCATTAGAGTGCTTTTTGCACCTCAGTCAGTACCCCTGGCAAAGACGAGATTGCCAACACAAACACCACACCACCCACATCACATAGTCAAGCACAGCATGCACCCACATATACAGAGGTCCTCAATAAAAACGTACCTAAACAGCAGAGACCTCCAAAACACACTCACAGACATTCCACACTAGCACCAAACACATCACAGACAGCAGACAGCACACCAGTGTCTCACAAACACAAGCCCATAAGACATAACAATAAATTCATGCAGCTCATAAGGCACAACATTAAACCAAATGTACTAGTCACTGACGACTCAATTGTGAGACACACCGATGTCCCACTTACCAGGACCGACAAGGAGAAGATCAATGTCAGTTGTCTGTCAGGTGCCAGAATCCGCCACATCACACATGCACTTAAGTCTCTCCCATAATTAAGAATGCTCACCCTCCAGCAGCTGCTACCTATGCACTCCAAGGACGCTTGGCTAGCCACCCTAGATCTAAAAGAGGCCTACCTCCACATTCCTATCAGCGAACCATGCAGGAAATATCTCCACTTCAGGGCAGGATGTCAACACTTTTAGTTCTCTGTGCTTCCCTTTGGCTTATATACTGCTACCAGAGTTTTCACAAAATGTCTGGCTCCAGCCATTGCCTTTTGCAGACAAAGAAATATTCAGATTTACCCATATTTAGATGACTGCCTTATTCAGGCAGCCAGCCAGGAGAAGCTGCTCAAGCACCTGGCCTTTGTAAAGACCCTACTAACCTCCCTAGGGTACACAGTCACCGAAAAGATATCCAAGCAGGTGCCCACCCAAAGGATAATCTTCCTGGGAGGAAGTCTGGACACAGCTTCCCAGATGGTATACCTTACTCCAGAGAAACAAATCTTCCTGACAGCCTACTTCTCTCAACTAGCCACCAGGCCCCAGCTAACTGCAAGGAAGATCCTGCAAGCTCTGGGGTTCATGGCATCTTGCATACTACTCATTCTATATGCCAGGCTGCATATGAGGAAACTTTAGTGGTACCTAAAGTGCTTTTGGTGCCAACACTCTGAAGACCTGGAAACTCTTGTACCTATAATTCCTTGCCTCAGAAAAGATTTTCTTTGGTGGGCAACAGCATGCTTCCACAACAAGGGAATGCCTTTCTCCCCACCCCCGCCGCCCAGACCCTCACTACAGATGCATCGGACTATGGATGGGATGCACACCTAGACGGCAGGTGCATACAGGGCCAATGGAGCCCACAGCAAATCCCTCTGTATAGCAATCAAAAAGAGATGATGGCTGTGCAGCACGCCTTGATAGCTTTCAAGCCCCTTCTCTCTCCAGGGGCTCTCCTGATCAAAACAGACAACACTACTGTGATGTGGTACATCAACAAGCAGGGAGGGACCCACTCCAACCCTCTCTGTAGGCTGGCCATGACCCCTTGGCACACAGCCTCTGCCAAGCAACTACACCTGTTAGCACAATTCCTACCAGACTCTCTCAACTCTGTGGCAGACCAATTAAGCAGAAATCTTCTGGAGCCACATGAGTGGCAACTCAACAGAAGTACCTTTACCCTAATAACTCAGAAATGGGAAATCCCGAAGGTTGACCTCTTTGCCTCCCACACCAACCATCAGCTCAGCAAATTCTGCTCCAGGGAGCATCACTGCATGGCTTGGAAAGTGGATGCCCTGCCCTTCCCCTTGGTCAATCTATCAGTCTATGCCTTTCCTCCCCTACCTCTCATCCCTATGGTACTGCTCAAAATAAGGGAGGAAAAACCAAAGACAATTCTCATAGCTCCAGACTGGCCTCGGCAGGACTGGTACCCGTTGCTACGCTGCCTGTCCTCGCTACCCCCATGGCATCTTCCTCAGATTCCAAACCTCCTGACCCAGAGGGAAGTGGAGTTCTTGCATCCCCAATTGCAGACACTCAGTTTTGCAGCTTGGCTTATTCCCTAACCTCGAACCAATCTGCCAACCTTAGTAAACAGGTTCTGGATGTTATCAGTGAGGCCAGACATCCTAGCACCAGAAAGTCTTATGCTGATAAATGGAAAAGGTTCTGCACCTGGATCCAGGGTAAGGGAGCCAATACGGCACAGCCCTCCCTCCCTCTCATCCTGGATTACTTAGCTGACCTACAACACAGTGGCCTCTCTTTCTCCTCTATAAAAATTAATGTGTCTGCTATTTCTGCTCATTTTCCCATTAAGCAGCCCCTTTTCTCACACCTTTTGATCAAACAGCCCCTAAGAGGGGCTAGCAACTTGAGGCCACTTAGAAGGGCACAAACACCAGCATGGGACCTTGACTTTGTATTGGAAAAGCTCACCCTGCCCCCTTTCAAACCAGCTTCTTCTGCCGAGCAAAAATTTCTCTCCTGGAAGACAGCATTCCATTTGGCCATCACTTCAGTCACAAGAGTCTCTGAGATGCAAGCTCTCATGGCTGTGGAACCCTTCATCATCTTTCATGCAAACAGGGTATTCCTCAGAAGTAACCCATCCTTCATGCCCAAGGTGGTGTCCAGTGTGGCTCTCAACCAATCCATTCATTTGCCCACCTTTTTTCCTAATCCCCAGAACAAGGGGGAAATGATTCTTCACTCTCTAGATGTGCACAGACAGCTCAGATTCTATCTAGACAGGACTAAATCCTTCAGAAAGTCTGATTAATTCCTGGTTAGCTTTGCTACAGGGGCAGAAGGCAAAACCATCTCCAAACAAACCATTTCCAAATGGGTAACGCACTGCATCCATTATTGCTACGAACAGCATGGAAAGCCTTCCCCCCCCAGAGGGTCAGGACACATTCCACCAGAGCAGCCTCCACCTCTGTGGCTTTCCTCAGAGGAGTCCCCACCAGGGAAATCCTGGAGGCTGCCACCTGGACATCTTTTCATACTTTTACCAAGCTTTACCACCTGCCTCTCTTCTCCAAATCAAGGGCAGGGTTTGCCTCTGCAGTCTTGCAGGGCGTCCTAGCCAGCCCCTAAGTTCATTGACTGCCTCCACCCTTTTCCTCAGCTTTGGGAATCAACCCAAATGTGATGACTGCAACAGTGAAACACGAAGAACATAGTACAGTTGTGTACAATTACCATAAATGTAAATGTTTGAGTGTATTCACTGTTGCAGTCCTGGTTTCCCCCCTCCATCCCCCTTTCTTCTCTTTCTCCTTTTATTACCATTCTAACTTGTTCTCCTTTCCTTTCAAGGGACTTATTGGTATTTATTTTCCACTGGGGGTGTTTCTTCCACCAGACCTTGGCTTCCAACTTGGGGGCTCCTGACAGGTTAGGGCAAGAAAAATTACCTGTGGCAGGCACCATTTGTAAAACTACAATCCACTCTGCTACAGGCCCCATGAAGGCTCAGTGTCTCTCCAGTAAGTGTTTTACAACTGTAAATGCCTATTTATGTTGAATTGTATTAGACATTTTACAACTGTATATGTTTATGTTGAATTGTGTTAGACATCTAATATGTTTTATGCTTTATTTTTGATGTTACTATGGCATGCACCAAGTTGTTACTAGTATAATAGTATGTATGGTCTATTTGCATAGCTGCACCTTGTTCACTGATGTTATTCATGTAATAGTGCTGTGTGTAGACAACTCATACTAGTGTCTAAATTATTTCTATAAGTTTGTGCTGTTACTGGTGGATAGAATCACATTAGAGAACCACGACAGATTGCTGCTCGCTATATTTTTATCTGTGGCTGCATAACTGTCTGGGTTTTTGTTTTCTAATGTTCTTCCAATTGGCTCAGTATCTGCATATACTAAGTAGTGGTTCAGGACATTGTCCTGCATGTGGTAGCTATTTGCTCAGTGTGTTTTTTTATAATCTTTATAATATATATTTACCATCTCAAAAGTGCTTACTCCTCTCTGTACTCTTCTTTTCTAGACCTAACACCACTCTTAAGTATTCAACTGCGGTACCACCTTTAACATTCCTATAAGAAAAGTGCAGTCCGGGTCTGAACTGTCTGCAAACAGCTACAGTTAACTTTGAGTATGTGTCTAACTGTTTGAGCCAATCTTCATTTTCCCTGGAGAGCACTGTGCTTTGGCTGTAAGCAGCCCCCCCCACCACCACCACCACACACATCTTCCACTTTCTCTTATTCCCTTCTGTTAGCAAATAGTATCCATAACTGATCAATACTGTGTGTTTGTTTATTTAAACTATACCACAGTAGCCTACTGATACAAGGTTATCCTGGTTTTCTACCTGAGAAATTAAGACAAGACTTACAGTTTCAGAGCAGTCCTTGGTCAATTGTGATTGTTCTTAACACATACTTGTCTTGCTTTGTGATTGTTTCCAGCCCTCATACAAGAACCTAACAGGGTCTCTACCGCCGCTCCCGCCCTGCCCCTATTCCTCCGCCCCAGTGGTCCCACCTTTATTGCACTCAAACCCCTCCCATCTTTCCAATAGCCAACCACAGCACTAACCCAACACTACCTCCTCCATATTCCCTCTACTATCACACTTCCTCAACTGACATGTACAAGCATACCTTTCCTTTGCTCACTGCATGCACTCTCCTTGCATATCTTACATCCTACCAAAGCTCCATCATTCCCCACTCAACCACTACCACTGTACTACTACTCACACCACCACCCATGTCTCACCCATACTCAGCTCCCCTCCCACCAGCTCAAGAACCATCCCTATACACCCCTCACATATTCTACCAACTATATTACTCAAACGTAAAGCATCCCTACAACTTAACATAGTAACCCTCCCACCATACCTATTACCCACAGAGAACAATCATAACATTTCCCTTATAAACAAACACATTCAAAAACTGAGAAAACTAATAATCTCATGCATATCAAAACTAGCCCTAAGTGGAGACATCCACCCCAACCCTGGCCCTACCATCTCCAACCCCAATCCTCATAATCAGACTAGGAACCACAACTTCTCCCATATTACAGCCAATAGAAAGTCAAGTGACTTCCTTCTACTAAGCCTAAATATTAGAAGTATATCCAACAAAGTCCATGAACTCCATGCCATTCCTTCTACTAAGCCTAAATATTAGAAGTATATCCAACAAAGTCCATGAACTCCATGCCACCATAGACTTATACTCCCCAGATATAGTTGTCCTGACAGAAACCTGGCTAAAACCTCACATTACCAGTGAGCAAATACTCCCTACAGGTTACGGCATACTAAGAGTAGACCGGCTAAACAAAAAAGGAGGTGGTGTAGCTATAATATTTAAACAACATCTAAACATCCAGATCTTAAAATCATCAGCTCCACAAATAGGCAATGAAGAAATAATATATACCAACCTCAAAATTAACCGAAACAAAACCATCAACATAATTGGATGCTACTTCCCACCTGGCCAAAACATCCCTCCACTAGAAAACCTCCTCAGCTGGTCTACCCACCATCTCCCCCAAGAAACTATCATCTTAGGTGATTTCAATATTGACTGGCAGTCCTGTTCTGGCAACAATCCAACCCATCATGTACACCTTCATGGCTTCACCCAACTAGTCCAGTCACCAACAAGGATAAATAAAAACTCCAGCAAGCACCCTACCCTGGATTGGATACTAGTCAGTAAGAACCCCCAGTCATATATAACAGGCTGCTTATCAGATAGCCTCAGTGATCAGTCCCCAACATTCCTACTCAAAAAATACCTGTACCAAGCTAAACCTGTCATCTTTCGTCAAATACGTAAAAAAATAAACTTTAACCCACTCACATTCATCTCATCCCTCAAAGAATGTAACTGGCATGCTCTAAAGTACCTCAGTCTAGATGACGCAGTTGAATCTTTTAATACTACTTTCCTGAACATCCTTAATTACCATGCCCCCATAAGATTTTCCAGAACCAAAGCACAACCCTCCCCATGGCTACAGAAAACCACTAAGTCAGAAATGAAAAACAGGGATAAAGCCTGGGAGCACTGGCGCAAAACCAAAACCCCCGCAGCTAGACAGAAATTCCTAGAACTACGCAATACAGTCAAAAAGCTAATAAAACGGGACAAATTCCAATACTACCAGTCTGCCCTAGACTCCTCACAACACAGCCCCAATAAATTCTGGTCCTCCATAAACTCCATCCTCCACCCAGGTAAAGTCAGTACCCCTCCTCCTAACATCCCTCACTCCTCAGAAAATATTGCTACCTCATTCAACACACACTTCACCCAAACCATACTATCACTAGCTAAACAACACAACCGCCCTCCCCTCCAACCCACACCTTCAACTAGTAATCTCCCCACTGCCTTCTCTTTTTCTCCTGTACCTACCTCCAACATAAAAAACTCTTAACTAAACTTAAACCCACCAAATTAGCAGGAGACAACCTCCCAAGTGAATACCTACAAATCGCAGCTGATGCTCTGGCCTACCCAGTATCCATCTTGATTAACCGATCCCTGTCAGAGTTACGTTCCCACATTGTGGAAAGGCTCACATATAGTTCCCCTCCACAAAGGCGGACCCTCTGCAGAACTAACCACTTACCGCCCCATAGCTGTTCTCTCTCCACTCTCCAAAATACTAGAGAGATGCATACACTCTCAGGTCTCACACTACCTCCTTACTAACAACCTCCTTTCCAGTACTCAGCATGGTTTCCGACCAAACCATAGGACCACCACTGCCTTACTCTCCTTTACAAACACTATCCTTCAGCATAAAAACAATGGCTATCTCTCCTCTGCTACTTTCCTAGACCTATCTAAAGCATTTGACATGGTCCCACACAAACAACTTATCTCTGTCCTCAATAACCTATCCTTCTCACAATCAGTCACCAACTGGTTTCAGAGTTACCTGTCTGACCGCCAACATTCCGTTGTATGGCAGAATGACATATCTCCCCAACTACCTGTCTCCATAGGGGTTCCCCAAGGATCCATCCTTGGACCCCTACTTTTCTCTGTTTACACCAATAATCTAGCCTCTGCCACCAAACATGGCACACTCATCCAATATGCAGATGACTCAACCATCATCTGCTCAGCCCAGTCCCTACCCAAACTGCAAAAAGTCACACAGGAAGCCTTTTCCTCTGTTAAAACATGGTTATCCGATGCCCAATTAATACTCAACCCAAACAAAACTAAACTACTCATCTTCCAACCCACCAAACATACTCAAAACAACTCTCACTTTAACATCTCAGCAAAAGACAACACCACTATATACCCAACTGAACACACCAAATTGCTGGGAGTGGAAATAGACAATAAACTAAAATTTGACATTCACATATCCATGACCATAAAAAAAGTCCACAAAAAACTAGGAGCATTATACAGAAATAAACAATTTCTCACCAAAGCAGCAAAGATTTCAATAGCAAATTCCCACCTTATCTCCACCCTACTTTATGCCTCTCCAGTATATACCAACCTAAGGCAATGTGATCTAAACAAGCTAGAGACCTGCTACAACAAAATCGCAAAATTCGCCACAGGGGCATCCTATCGTAGTCACCACTGTCTCTCACTTGCTGAACTGGGCTGGCTTGAACTCCCCTCACCTCCTTCAGTGGTATCAACTCTTACTCACCCACAAACTAGTAAACCATCCACTGAATGTCCCATCCCTCCAGAATCTACTCCAACCCTATCGCACCACCAGACCACTAAGATCCAGCAACAAAAATCACTTGCAGATCACTAAAGCCAATGACTCTGCTGGTGAAGCACTATTCTCTTGCGCCATAGCCAAATTATGGAACTCACTCCCACCCACAATTACCTCCGTACCATCATGCACCAACTTTAAAACTTTATTAAAAGCGCACCTAAAAACATGCTGGCTATGCCCTTGCAACTCCCACTCTAATATCATCCACCCCATCCAACTACTACCTTTCTTTCACCTCCACTAACTACCTTGATGATAGCAAGCTCAGATGCTCATAAGCCTAGTACTTATTATACAGCAGGAACTTCTCATTGTTACATTTGTTAATGCCTGTTATGTACTTCACAGATAAAGATTCTAGTTGCCTACTGATGTACTATGTTCTTCATCTGTAAATATGTTGTAAGTAATTTCTATGTTAAATTGTTAATCACTATGTAATCCAATGTAACTACTGTCTGTTTATTTTACTGTGGAGCTTTTCTCCCCGGGCCTTCGCTGAAAATGGACCCACGTCCAGTCGGACACTCCCGGTCAACAAATTTAAATAAATAAATAAATAATGGCGTCAGCTGCCTTAGTTTATACCATTGACGACCTGACGTCAGTCCTCAAGCAACAGCAACCGACGCAGAAATACTAAGTCTCTAGTATTCGGGCCGGCCGAGGGCTACCCTGGAAGGGATAACCCAAATGTGATGACTGCAACAGTGAATACACTCGAACATCTACATTTATGGTAAGTGAACACAACTGTACTTTTTGCCGTGATTGACTGGCCTCAAAATATATTGGATTAGTTGGACGGGAAAAGAAGAAAAATGCTTCATGCGTAACAAATGATATGTAAAAATCAGTATATACCAAGATGAATATATTCCTCATTCTGAAGGAGATATGGGCCTCCTCAAAACTGATTATTTGTATAGATCTTCAGTCATAGGACTGCATACACATTTGCTGACTTTGCCAGATCCAAACTTAGTGAAAGTTTTAAAACATGAAGAGAACAAATCTAAGATGACTTCCCTGCATAGTTTAACATTAGCCGGTCAGTGTCGAGCAGGAATGGAAATCAAACTAGAACTAGACAAAAATCAGGTAGCAACTGAATGTGCCAAAAAAAGGAAAGAATGTGGGATAGGCATAGATATGGCTGTAAGTAAACTCCTGGAACGACTTCATGTCACTTAGGATCTGATGCTGGAACGGTTAAGGAGAGGTCCATTTAAACAAAAAGATGAAATGTTAATATTGGCTGCCCAGGATAGTTGGCTTCGTACATGTTGGTGTACAAAGTCCATTGAACATGTGGGAGAAACAGACAAATGCAGATTGTTTAGTAAAGTAGAACTGGAAACATTTGCAAATTTTGTTGCTGCATATGATACACTAATGGAAGAAGGCCTGAATACTGAAAGGCATAATAATATGGCAGGACTGTTGCATCTGGGATTGTGCAAACATTAAATATTGAAGTAGCTGGGAACATTGGAAACATGAGACACAAAGCATTATAGAGAATGGTGAAGTTTATATCACTTGGGATCTCCCATTACCAACAGTTTAAAAAACAGATGCGAGAGAAACACATACAGTAGTCCTTGAAAAGAAGACAAAAGTAACATTGACCAGTGAAATTGCTATACCCAGTGATTACAGTATCTTACGTACAGAGAGACACAAAGTCATAAAATATCAGGATTTTTAGACAGGAATGAAGGCAATGTGGAAGAAGGATACCCAGACAGTTGCAATAGTAGTAGGAGCAATGCATCTCATAAAAAATAATTTACAGTTTTTTTTAGATACGTTACCAGTACATATATCTCCAAATGAATTATGCATGCAGTCAGTTGTGGACACATTGTGGGTGCTGTGAAGAGCACTTTTGGCCGACATCAAAGGTAGAAAGAATACTGAATCTGAAGTAGTTTACTTCATTTGATCTTCAACCTGTGGGTACCGAATCCGTATCAGATCCAAGCCGGCAACTTCACTAGCATCTGCTCTAAGCTCCAAGCTCCGCCCCTTACCCATAGTACACCACCACTGTCTTCCATCTCTCAGATCTTGTTTGCCGTGGCTAGCCTAAGCATCGTGTTTCTCGAGCTCCAAGTTGTGAGTAGGGTTTCTGTCTTTATTAGTGATTTTGAGTGCGAGTATTTGCTAGAGTAGGTTTCCTGTCTTTCTCCCCTCGCTGGTGCGTCGAGTTAAAATATTTTTCTTAACGTTTAGGTAGTTAGGTAGTTTTAGTCTATAGTTGCCCCCCCCCCCCCCGCCAGCCTTCCGTGTGCTTGTCTGAGTGTGTGGTGAGTGGAGTGTGTTGTTAAAACTTGTTAAATAACTTCTTTAAATGTGTTTAAAATTTACTCTTGTGGTGGGACATGGCAGATCTTCCCAAGCAAGTGTTTAAGAGATGCACTGAGTGTGGCCACAAATTGTCACCTGCTGATGGCCATACTCTTTGCGTGCTGTGTTTGGGTGCGGCCCATTTGAACACAGACTGTTCTATGTGCGTGGGTTTTAACCCACGTTTCCTCAAGGATTGGCAGCCCAAGTTTGTTTTGAAGGGCCTGCTACCTTCTATGGAGGCAGCCGCCTCTTCTGCTTTGGTCACAGCTGTTGCTGTGGCGCCTCTCCTTCTGCTCTTAGGTTCATAGGTAGGTTCTAGGCTATCAGCCCGAGGGCGTTTATAAGCCTAGCCAGAGTGTGTCGGCTTTCACTGCTCCATTGATTAATTAACTGATCCTCTGTCAAGCAGTGCCAATGACGTGATCCCAGGGGTGTATTTTCTGTTACTCATCCACTCGTGAAGGTTTCTCTTGAAGAGTGTTAGTGAGGGGTCTGCCTGATGTAATTTGGAATTTTGTTCCAAAGCATGGGGAGTCTCTGTGACAGAAATCTATCCCTCCAGCATGTTCTGTTTATTGTTGTGGCGAGGTTTAGCTCACTAGAGCGCATGGCTTGCAGTGACTTGGATTTCTTTAGGTAGAGCATGTCCATCAATTCTGAGTTGTACATGGCTTTGTAAGTCAGGCAGAGGTCACCTCTGAGTAAGCGATATGCCACTGAGTACAGCCAGAGTTTTTTCAGTCGGGCTGCATAGGACATATGTTTGAGACCAGTAATCCTCTTGATGAGGTACTTTTGTGGTCTTTCCAGCTGTTGGAGGTTTCTTGTGAGGTACATCCCAAATGGGGCATTGTACTCTATGATGGGTCTAATGAGTGAAGAGTAGAGGGGAACTATAACCTCTTTATTTCTAGATGCGAACCCTTTAGTAATTAGATGGGCCACATAGAAGGATTTCCTAACTACTTTGGCAATATGATTGTCAAAGGAGAGATTACTATCTACCTGGGTCCCCAGATTTCTTATTTCCTCTTCTGTATTAAGGGGGCTGCCACCTATCTGGTAATTTGTGGGGGTTTTGTTTTTCCCAAACGGGATGACTATGCATTTTTGGCATTTAGCTTGAGGTCATAACTTTGACACCAGGTGTCCGTCTCAGTAAGGCCCTTTTGGAGGATGTCCGTTTCAGCCAGAAAGTGAATTATGGCTCCTAGTTTGCAGTCATCGGCAAACTTGGTTAGCCATAGCCCTCTTGTGTTTGCCTGTACTTCTGAGAAGTATATGCTGAACAGTAGGGGTCCCAGGACCGAGCCTTCCGGGTCATCACTTGTGACTGGTTTAGAGTCTGACCTGGAGCCCGCTATTCTTACCATGTGGGTTCTGTCTGTAAGCCAGTTTGCAACCCATCTCATGACGTAGGGGTTTATGTTCAGGCTGGTGAGTTTTTCTGTTATACCCGAGTGGGGAATGGTGCCGAAAGCCATGTCGAGGTGAAGGTAGGCTGTGTAAACCACCTTTCCCTCGTCTATGGCCTTAGTGACTGTCTCAAAGAAGTAAACCAGGTTTAGTAGGCATGATCTGTCCTTAACAAAGCAAAACTGGGTCGGGTCAAGTGTTTGAAGGTTCCCAATATCTTTGTTAATGAGTTCCATGATGATGCGCTCCATAGCCTTGCAGACTAGGCTAGTCAGGCTTATGGGGCGATAGTTACCAGGGTCAGTTGTGGCCCTTCCTTTGTGGAGAGGAATAACCGTTGTTGTGCGCCATTCTGTGGAGAGGCTGAGGCTGAACAGCGTGTTTAGGTGGAGGGTTTGTTCATTCTGTAGTTCGTGTAAGACGCAGCCTGGGACACCATCGGGTCCCATTGACGGTGTGTTTTTGGCTTTTGAAAGGGCTGTTTTCACCTGTGCGTCTGTGATTTTTGGGACACTACACTTTTCCGGTATTGTTGTGGGCCCTTTTGGAGGTGAGAGGGGGGGGGGGTAGAAGTTTGCACTGAATCTATCTGCCAGGATGTTGGCAATATCAGTAGGTTCAGTATATTTTGTGCTATTTTGCACTAGTTCAATGCATATCTGCGAGTTGCCACTTAGATTCTTAACATAGCTAAAGAAGGCTTTGTGGTTATCTTTTTATTCCTTGGCTATTTTTCTTTCGAAGTTGGCCTTGGATGATTTCATGAGGGACCTCAGTTTCTTACTGATACTAATCAGGAATGTCTTTCCTTCTTGGGATTTGCTGTTTTTCTGAACTAGTTTCCTCCTTCTATTGTATAGCCGGTTTATTGCAGGGGTCCACCAAACTGGTTTTCTTCTCTTAGAGGAGTGAGTCTTGGTTTTGTTAGAGATAGCACGATCCATGCATCCTTGTAGGTGCTCATAGAGTGCATTTGTAAAGGTCTCTGCATCTTGGGCAGCGTTATCCTTTAGCGTGGGGGCTGTGAAACTTACCACCTCTGTCTTAAGTAAGGTGAAGTTTGCTTTAGAAAAGTTTTTTACTGTGTTTTCCTTAGATGGGGGTAGTGGTGGGGTGTGGACAATCCAGAGTTATTAGTTTATGGTCTGATCTAGCCAGTGACAGGTTGACCTCCCGTGTGGAACACCTGTCGCCCATGTTGGTGATGACCAGGTCCATTGTTTTCACCTGTGTTAGGGGACAGCTGATCCAGGGCGTTTGAGTTGATGAATTCCAGGAAGAGCTGGGTGTGGGAATTTGTACTCCAGTAGTTTTCCCAGTGAATGGTAGGGTAATTGAAATCGCCCAATATCAGGGTGTTTGGTAGGACCTTCATGTTTTCCAGTGTCTCCAGATAGGTGGAGTGGTAGTCCTGGGTCATGGAGGGTGATCTGTAGCAGTCCACAATTTGCATTGCAGATTTGCCTGATGTTAGTTGCACATGGGTGATCTCAGAGGTATCATGCTGTACCACTAACCTGGAGGTGTAGGTATCCTTGATGAATATGGATACACCCCCTCCTTTTGTGTTTCGGTCCATGTTTTGTGGCTGAAACATGTGGTATGAGTTGTAGCCCGGTAGTGCTGGGGTGCTCACTGGAGCTTTGAACCAGGTTTCAGTTACTGCACAGATGTCAACATTTTCCATACTGAGGAGTGCTTCGAGTGCGTGCATTTTGAGATTTAAACTTCTGGCGTGTTGAAATTGATCATTTTTTTCTTTATACTGAGGTGTATCATTTTTGATGTGGGCAGGATGCTACTCAGGGTCAGGGTCATACCAGCCTGGGCTACATGATCAGAGAGCTCTTCCATGTCTCTTTTCATGTAGTCCAGGGAGGTACGTCTCAGGTCATTCGCACCAACATGAACAATGACAGAGTCATATTTGTACTTGTTCTGGAGTGACCTGAGTGCTTGTTTTATGGGGTGGATTCTGGCTCCCGACAGACAGCTAACAGTAACCTTCTGCTTGTCCAGCCTAGTGAGTGGGACGTCAGTGTGCCTGACGATAGTCACCTATTGCTAGTGTGTTAGGTATGTTATTTTGCCTTAAGGGCTGTGATTGTGCGGCACACTGATTTTGTGTTTTATGTGTTGTCTGGTTTGTGACGGGAAGTGTAGGTTATTTGGGTGTCTGCTTTGGAGATCTCTGATGCTTTTGCAGGTTTTTATTTAGAGCCTCCGAGTGTGATTTTGTGTATTTATGTGTATTTTTTGCCAGTGCTGTTTTAGTAGTTCTTTGTGCGGCTGGAGTTGTGGTGCAAGTTTTAACCTTCTCCTCTTGACTTCCTGTTCCAGTCTTGGGTGGAGACAGCTTAGCTTCCGGTTTGGCTGTATAATTGCATCTCTCGCATAAGTTAGTGTTTTGTGGTATGAGGAGAGGGTTTTCTGTGTACATGAGGCAGTTGTAACATTGCCTCAGGATACCCAGATTCACCAGCTGGACTGGAGAGTGCGCCTGAAGTTGCCCTTTGTTGCATGAATAGCAGGGTGAGCTGCTTAGTCACTTGGTTTGTGAGGGGGTGAATAAAGAGTTTTGCCCTGCTGGGCAATCAGTGTCCGGGTATATTAGTGCTTGCTATTAGGTCTGAGCAAGTGCTGGGCTGTAAGATGCTTTTTGAGTGCTTAGGTTGAGAGTTAGACTAGTTTCAAGGGAAAAACTGAAGAGGAGACTTAGTGGAGCCGGGAATAATTTAACCATAGCTAACTGGCAATGCCCTGTGTGCAAAACCGTGCAACCGTGGTTTTTATTGTAGTGAAATGAAAGAGATAGAAATTAGCCCAAAATGGCCAATAAACTACTAACTTCTGGGCTGGAACCACTCCTCCAGGGACAGATAGGTTGCTCAAAGCTCCCCTCTCTCACAGGTGAACAGAGAAACTTCCTTCTATCCAAGGAAGGTATGGGCAACTTAGAAACTAGTATCACAGCCCTGAATTCAGCACTAGCCTGAAAACTGGACTATACTAGCTAAGAAAGGCAGGAATCAAGGAATTATTTTGTTTTTGTTTTTTTGAAAACATAAGGCAAAAACAGTAAAAAATGCACTTAAAACAGCTTTAAACGACTACAAACAATCAGAAAAGGCTATCGCACTTTAGTGTGTAGCCTACAACAGTTAAACAAATTATTTAAACAAAAAACTTTTTAAAAGTGGAGGTAGTCAAATAATTACAATATGTGATAAAAACAAGCTTTTAAATCGCAATAAATGCTGGAAAATCTGCGTTTAGGCAGAAAATAGTTAAGTACAGCAAGAAAGTACAGAAAACTTATACTTAATCACTCCAAAGTCTCTCTCCTAAACTAGAAGGCTTGTATCAGTTTAAGGCTTTCTAGTGCTACCCAGTAGGTTAGTTTCAAGAAGGATGGGAAACAAGTGCAGATGTGGTCTTTTAAACCAGAAAGTTGAAAGAGACGGACAACTGTCCAAATGGTCAATAAACTAGAATTTCTGGGCTAAGAATCTCCTCTCATGGTAGACAGGCTACCTAGTGCTTACCACTCCCACTGATAAGCTAGAAGGCTTTCCTCCAACACAGAAAGGCTTGCGCAGCTCAGAAGCTTACCAACAGTCCTGGATACAGAAAATCCAAATCCCATCGAGCTACGCGCTCAAGAGACTTCCAGCACTGAAATAAATAGGACATGCTGGAGGGACAGATTCTTAACCCAGAGGCTCCCTTCACTCTGGAATAAAATCCCAGTCCAGGTTAGGCAGAGTCCCTCTTTGACTCTCTTCAAGAGGAATCTTGATGAGTGGATGGGAGATCGTAGGTTTACCCCGGGTATCACTTCTGTGTCACTGTTAGACAGAGGCACAGTATACTAACCTCGAAAAAGGGCATAGCAAAATTAATTTAAAATGGGTGGCGAAAGCCAAACACACTCTGGCTAGGCTTATAAATGCCCTAGGGCAGATAGCCTAGTATGAACCTATGAACTCTGTATCTGGACTAGGCTAGTTACAGGAAAGGTGGGAAACAAGCGCAAGTGCGGCTTTTAAACCAGAACGTTGAAAGAGATTGAAAAAAACTGCCCAAACGGCCAATAGCTACAATTTCTGGGCCAGGAACCACTCCTCTTGTGGTAGATAGGCTACCTAATGCTTACAACTCCCACTGATAAGCTAGAAGGCTTCCCTCGAACACAGAAAGGCTTGGGGGGGGCTCAGAAGCATACAAGGAGTCATGGAATACAGCAAATCTGTACCTGGACTAGACTAGTTACAGGAAAGGCGGGGAAGAAGTACAAACATAGGCTTTTAAGCCAGCATGTTGAAAGAGGTGGAAAACTGCCCAAACGGCCAAATAAACTACAAATTCTGGGCCAAAACTCACTCTTCCTGTGGAAGATAGGCTACCTAGTGCTTACCACTCCCACTGATAAGCTAGAAGGCTTTCATCCCACACAGAAAGGCTTGGGGGCTCAGAAGCTTACTAACAATCCTGGGTACAGCAACTCTGTATCCGGACTAGGCTAGTTATAGGAAAGGTGGGAAACAGGCACAAGTGCGGCTTTCAAACCAGAAAATTGAGAGAGATGGAAAAAAACTGCTCAAACAGCCAATAGCTACAATTTCTGGGCCAGGGACCACTCCTCTTGTGGTAGATAGGATACCTGATGCTTTCCACTCCCACTGATAAGCTAAAAGGCTTCCCTCCAACAAGAAAAGGCTTGTGGGGGCTCAGAATCTTACAAAGAGTCCTGGATACAGCAAATCTGTACCTGGACTAGACTAGTAACAGGAAACAAGCGCAAACACAGGGTTTTAAATCAGAAGGTTGAAAGAGATAGAAAAGCTTCCCAAACGGCCAATAAACTATAATTTCTGTGCCAGAAACCACACCTCCTGTGGTAGATAGGTTACCTAGTGCTTACCACTCCCACTGATAGGATAGAAGGCCAGCAAAGCTGTACCTGGATTACACTAGTTATAGGAAAGGCGGGGACCAAACACAAAAACGGGTTTTTATCCAGAAAGTAAAAAGAGATGGAAAAACTGCCCAAACAGCCAATGAACTACAATTTCAGGGCCAAAACCCACTATTCCCGTGGTAGATAGGCTACCTAGTGCTTACCTACCACTTCCACCAATAAGCTAGAAGGCTTCCCTCCAACACAGAAAGGCTTGGGGGACTCAGAAGCTTACCAGCAGTCCTGGATACAGCAAGTTTGTATCTGGACTTGAGTTACAGGAAAGGTAGGAAACAAGCTTAGAATTTTTTTTTTTGTTATAGAAAAGCAGCTAAAACAGGAGTAAATACAATTGAAATTGTAGTGCAGGCCAGCACACCCGAGTGTGTAGAAACATTATGGTAAATACAGTTCAAATAAATTCAATTAAATTAACAAATGACTAAAAAACAAGTGCAGAAGGCAGTAAATTAGGAGGCTACTAACAAGCATTAATAAGTGCAGAGTAAGAGCTACTGAACAGATAACACGCAGAAGAGCAACTAAGACAATTACAGTAAGAGCAGATGAATAAGATATATATATATATATATATATATATATATTTTTTTTTTTGTTGTTGTTGAGGGAAGGAACAGAGCAGGATTAAGAGGCTACAGGGGTTGTCCTTCCCAAATGCTCTCTTTGTACACAGTAGGCGTGCCTTAAATCAGAATATGATCTCACTGCACTCAGTTGAGTGAGCAAATGAGATAGGCCCAGAAGGAGTATCCAAATACAAATCTACAAGAGGGGCGGGCAGTTTCAAAGCCACCAACATTAACACCAAAACAAGAACAAGGAGGGTGGGTGGGGAACTAATGGTAGACAGACAGCCACAACTTCAGCTGAGTTAATATTCAGTGAAAAACACAAATAAATAAATTAAATACAGTACTATATGCAAAAGAGCAGATAAAAGTGCCTTCCTTCTCCTCCCTCCTAGGCTTGGGACTCACCCTTCTACTTCCAAGCCTCCAGAAGCGGAGGGCAGAAAAGTCAGAGAGAAGGAGTGGGAGCACCGTCCAAAAAAGAGAAAGAGGTCCCCGAACCTTTCGGCTCTGTCAGGACCTCCTGCTAAAACTCAGTGTAGGCACCGTGACTCCCCTCAGCTCCGATCTCCTAGATTTTCTCCGGAGCCGGAGCAGCCACTAACCACTAGGTCAGAGTCCGTGGCTTGATCGTGGTCCATCCGCAGCCTCTCTGAAGTCAACATGGATAAAATGATGTGGAGATTCATTCACACACAAATTCAGATGGGAGTCTTGCCAGCCCCCACTTCCTTTGGAGGGGGGAGCTTGCTTCCCTTCTTTAGGATCAATATCTCCTTCTCCGATACAACCCCCGGTTTTGGAGAACATAGATCCGAGGATGGCCCTTGTCGGGGAGTCGGCACTGACAGTACCTGTCTCCTCGATGCCAGCAGCTGCCTGGAGTGTGTCAGATCCAACCAGTTCGGATCCGAGTGGCTCTCGGAGCCGGTGCCTGGGTGTTGGATCCGAAGGGGTAGAACTTTTTCCTTTGGCTCCAATGTTGTTGGGTCAAGTTTTCCTCCTTGGAGCGCCATCTACTTTTGGGCCCAACTCCGATTCTCGCATTGGATCCCGGGTGAGCGGTTCCCTTACCAGTGTCCCAGGAAGCTCATTCTCCCTCATTGTTTGATGTTGTAGAAAGGGTTCTCTCCAATGGAGCGAGGCCACTAACTATTTATTCGGACTCTGCCCCGACTCCTCCTGCTTTGTGTGTGAATCCCATCATTTTACCAGAGGGACAGCCCATGCTGGAGGAGCCCCAGGCAGTTCCCCCTGAGGAACAAGTGGTTTGCAAGTTCCCTCAGGAAACCCCCAACGGAGAGGTCCCTCGCAAGCATACGTGCAAGAGAAGCCACTTGGACTCCTCTCTCGAGTCATTTGGATGACGGGGAAGGTTAAAAAAAAAAGTATTTCTAGCGGCTATCACCTTTGCTAGGAGTGTTTCAGAACTGCAAGCATTGTATGTCAAGGTTCCATACATGATTTTCCACAAGGACAGTGTTTCTCTTCGCACCAATCCTTCTTTTCTCCCAAAAGTAGCATCAGAGGTTAACATCAATCAAACTATCAATTTACCTGTTTTCTTCCCGAATTTTACAAACATATGGTATAGTATAGGTAGAATAGGTCTGACTAGTAGGAAACATTACCTTGTGACTCTTGATATAGTTTCCTTATTTACAGTTATCCCAATTGATACAGGAATTGAACTGCTAAGGGAGTTTTTGATCTCCTGCCCTCAGTCTGATTTTGGGAAGATCGAAAATATCTGTACCCTCATTGATGTAGTGTTAAGGAACAATGTTTTTCTGTTTGATGGGTCTTTATATTTGCAACTAACAGGTGTGGCTATGGGCACCTCCGTAGCCAACACCTACGCAAATCTAGTGCTTTATCAGTGGGAGAGAAAGTTCCTGTTTTGTGATACCAATCCCTATAGAGAACATATAAAATTTTTTCAACGTTTTGTTGATGATTGCTTCTTACTATGGGATGGTACACTATTAGAACTGGATGAGTTTATGTTATTTCTAAACTCATTATCTCCTTTTTTGAAATTTAAAATGTGTTTTCAGACAATACCATCACGCTCCTAGATATCAATGTAACTATTGATGGGGATATTATCAACACGAGCCTACATAGGAAGGATGTAAGTGCAGGGAGGTATACCCATGCCACCAGCATGCATGCTCCCCATATTTTTAGAGGGACTGTAAGATCACAGTTCTGTAGGCTGAGTCGGTATAACACTGAAAATGATAAATTCTATAAACAACTTGATGACATGCTGACTGATTTTGCCTCCAGTGGGTATAGTGATGTGCATGTACATAATGAGAAGATGAAGTTGTTAGAGGACAGGGAGACTTCATTAAAACCGATTTTCTCTAGCTCTATATCTGAGACAAGGGAAGCTGATACTTTCACCACACAGGAAACATCTATAAGATACGTGACTTCATTTAATTTGAAAACACCTTTAATTAAGCAGATTATTAGTAACAACTGGTTAATTCTTATGGCTAGTGATGAGTTGAAAGCTTGTCTAGGCAATAGACCACACTTTGCCTATAGGAATATGAGGACTTTAAAGAGTGTCCTATGTTATAAAGACTTTCCTATCAATACCTATGTTCCCACTTCATCTAAATTTGGTACATTTAAATGCCATAGCTGCTCCTGTTGTGAAAATATTTTTTGTGAAAACAGCGACCATTTTGTGCATCCAGTAACTAATAAGAGATTTAAGTTTCACACATTTGCAACATGCATCACTACACACATAGTATATCTAGCCACCTGTGGCATGTGATTCCTTCTATGTAGGCAAAACTACGGAAGCTGAAGGAAAGAATTACAGAACATAAATCAGATATTAGGAGGCACGTAGATAGAAATGCACTCTATAAACACATTTTGGATTGTGGAGATAGACATACATTTAAATTTAGGGCTATAGACTCTATACATCCTTCGGTTAGAGGTGGGGATATAAATAATGCCCTTGAAACTAAAGAATATAGATGGATTTTAAGACTGGCTAGTGACTCACCTCCTGGCCTAAACAGTATGGTTAGTATTAAACCTATATTGATTAAGCTTAGTAGAACTAAGCTGTGATTTGATCTATATTTTTCTTCTTATTATATTTTTTTCTTGTATTTTTTATATATATTTTTTTAAAAATTTTTTGTATTAAGAGCTTTTAATATATGTCTTGTTATGCCTTTAATGTGGGTCATATGATTTTGGCTGTCGGTCATGTGACTATCTTGGGACCTATAAATATTGAGAATGTACTCATGTATTTTAGTATTGAGAAAGGATTATTTCCGAAAGCTTTGCTCGCTATTAAAGTGGTTTTTTACTGACGTCCTGGTTTTTGTTTTGCTATATATTGTTGGCTCTTGTGTTTTTGTAAAATTGTAGACAAAGACGTGTAGTGAAAACTGGAGATAGAGTGTAGGCTCTCCCGTGTTATGAATTGAGGCATATTTCCGTAAGTAACTACATAATGTCTGAGAAGAGAAAAATGGCAGCACCTTTGAAAAAATCTATCTTTGCGAGATCTGTATCTTCCTCTATCTATCTATATATCTATCTATCTATCTATCTATCTGGAAAGTGCTGGCATGCCACCCGGGTTTTGTTTTCCTCTTTTTGTTTGGCTAGGTTCTGGCTCTCTAGTGAAACTGCATACGCTGTAGCAAGTATTGAAAAACAATTGAATGGTTTCTGGCCACTAAATTATACCTAAACAATACAATAGTGTCAGGAGGAAGAAAGAAAAGTATCTTTGGAGCAAATCTGACTACACTGGAAGATGAAAAAGTGTGAAAAGTTTGGTGTTCCATTTGCAGTACAGTGAGATGCAGTTTCAAATGTGTTAAAAGATGAATGTGAAGGCATTTTAATGTTTTTGTACAGAGTAGCAAATGTAGATGCCCATGGCATGAATTGGTCATGTTCTTATTCAAGACCAGCTGAGTCAACTGCAACATATAAGTCTCTGTGGCGCAATCGGTTAGCGCGTTCGGCTGTTAACCGAAAGGTTGGTGGTTCAAGCCCACCCAGGGACGTGTTCTTTTAAAGTATTATTTAATACAGTAGCAGTGGCCTTACAATTTAAGTGTTTCAGCTTTTGCATTACGTTAATCCTTTGTCAGAAGTTAATGCTACACACACTTTCTAAACTGTTTTTTGCCTGCTAGGGGAATACATTATGTGACTTCTTTTGCAATAAGAGTGAAGAGGGAGGGAGAGTGAGAGATGTAACCTGAAACTTCGGATCTTGCAAGACAAATGCTGATTCTCTGTCTTCATGGCGTGTGTCATTTAGTATAACTTTACACCCTGCACAGTAAGAATTTTGTAATACCTTTCCCTTGTGGTTAATGTAAAAAGAAGTGATGCACTCTGTTTTCTGCGTCTGGGTTCAAGTTTGGTGCTAAAGCACTGTCTCCTCGATGCCTGCAGCTGCCTGGAGTGTGTCAAATCCGACCAGTTCGGATCCGAGTGGCTCTCGGAGCCGGTGCCTGGGTGTTGGATCCAAAGGGGTAGAACTTTTTCCTTTGGCTCCAACGTTGTTGGGTCAAGTTTTCCTCCTTGGAGCGCCATCAACTTTTGGGCCCAACTCCGATTCTCGCATTGGATCCGGGGTAAGCGGTTCCCTTACCGGTGTCCCAGGAAGCTCATTCTCCCTCATTGTTTGATGTTGTAGAAAGGGTTCTCTCCAATGGAGCGAGGCCACTAACTATTTCTTTGGACTCCGCCCTGACTCCTCCTGCTTTGTGTGTGAATCCCATCATTTTACCAGAGGGACAGCCCATGCTGGAGGAGCCCCAGGCAGTTCCCCCTGAGGAACAAGTGGTTTGTGAATTCCCTCAGGAAACCCCCAACGGAGAGGTCCCTCGCAAGCATACGTGCAAGAGAAGCCACTTGGACTCCTCTCTTGAGCCATTTGGATGACGGGGAAGGTTAAAAAAAAAAGTATTTCTTGTGGCTATCACCTTTGCTAGGAGTGTTTCAGAACTGCAAGCATTGTATGTCAAGGTTCCATACATGATTTTCCACACGGACAGTGTTTCTCTTCACACCAATCCTTCTTTTCTCCCAAAAGTAGCATCAGAGGTTAACATCAATCAAACTATCAATTTACCTGTTTTCTTCCCGAATTTTACAAACAAAACGGAATACAAGCTGCACTTATTGGATGTTCATAGACCGTTATGATTCTATTTGCACAGGACCAAAACCTTTCACAAATCTAACCAGTTGTTTGTGTCTTTTTCTAAACCTTTTTTGTGTAAACCTATCTCCAAGGTTACCATTGCTAGGTGGATCTCACTATGTATCCTTCAGATCTACAAAGATAAAGGTTTGTCTCGTCTGTGTCAGGTTAAAGCTCACTCAACTAGGTCCATGGCTACTTCTGCGGCCTTTTGTTCTAGAGTATCATTAGAAGACATTTGTTCTGCGGCTATTTGGTCTTCATCTCATACCTTTATTTCTCAGTATAAATTGGATATGATGTCTAGAAGAAGAGCATCCTTTGGTTCTGCAGTGCTCCGGAATATCCTTCCTTGAGGGCCACTCAAGTATTTAGTAGCTGGGGACTCTGTCCCCCAGGTTGAAGATCAAATGAAGTAAACTACTTCAGATAAAGAAGTTATGTACTATGTTCCATCTGAGTAGTTCTGCTTCATTTGCTTCAACCGTCCCTCCCTCCTTCCCCCCTGACATTACAATATGGACAGCATTATAGCTGGTTTTAGGTTTGTAAGGTGTTTTCTGAGGTCGGGTTGTTCAGTGTAAGCTGCAGCAAACTCGATCTGGGGGGTGGAAGCTAGTGGTGGTGTATTATGGGTAAGGGGAGGAGCTTTGAGCTCGGAGCAAATGCTAGTGAAGTTGCCGGCTCGGATCTGATACGGATCCGGTACCCACAGGTTGAAGACAAATGAAGTAGAACTACTCAGATGGAACATTAAGGTGAGTACATAACTTCTTTTTTCATAAAATTGAATCACCTTTTGACTTAGGAATGGGGTCTGTTCTCGTCATGGTGCTAGAAACCCAAAAGATATGGAGAAATTAAAAGTGACAGAAATTTGCCACTGGGCCATACTTTTGCAGTCTCATGTCTGAGAGACTTTTTTTATAATATTTATTATTATACCTTGCCCTTCCTATAAACCTCTAAAGGTTATGGTGACTGTGGGCCTCTCTTATTTCAGTGTGTCCTAAAAGTTTGTTTCTTGAAGAAAAAACATTTTAATAAACTATAGCTCTGGGATGCTGGGAAAATTCAAATGTAACTAGAATACTATGAGCAGTGTTATGACAAAAAAAAATCCGTTTTGTGAGGAAATTGCACAGAGCAGCATGAAAAAAATCTTCTACACAGACAACCCTCTCCTCCTCCCAACAAATTCCAACACATATGAGAGATGCAACCATATAGCCAAACTGGAGGCTAAGCTCTCTCAACTCAGTACTGGCATAACCAGTCAGGAGTAGAAGGAAACCACACTCACTACAATTCCAGTCTCACATAGACCTACCACGACAGCAAACCAAACACATAATCACACAAAAACATACTCGGGGGCTCTAAATAAAAATCTGCCTAAGCGGCAGAGACCTCCAAAGCAGACACCCAAGCAACCGCTACCCCAAAACAAAACACGTGCAACACATATCTCCCAAAGCCAGTGTGCCGAACAGTCACAGCCCTTAAGACTAAACAACACACCTGATACACTTGCAATAGGTGACTCTATCATCAGGCACACTGACGTCCCGCTCACCAGGCTGAACAAGGAGAGGGTCACGGTGAGCAGCCTGTCGGGCGCTAGGATCCGCCACATAACACAAGCACTCAGGTCACTCCAAGGCAAGTACAAATATGACTCAGTCATTGTCTATGCTGGTGTGAATGACCTGAGACGTACCTCCCTGCACTACATGAAAAGAGACATAAAGGAGCTCTCTGAGCATGTAGCCCAGGCCGGTATGACCCTGACCTTGAGTAGCATCTTACCCTCACCAAGAATGATGCTACAATATGAAGACAAGGTGATCAATTTCAACAATTGGCTTAAGTACTGGTGTCATTCAAAGGGGATCCAATGCCTGTCAGCTTGGGATGATATGCTCGACAAACCGCGATGCTTCGCTAAGGACGGCTTGCACCTGTCACCCCTGGGCTTTCGGATATTGGCAAAGGCTCTTGCTACCCCCATAGTGCCTTTTTTAGGCAAGGCTCAAAAGACAAACCCACCTCCATAGGTATCACAACGGATAAGAAACTAAGAGTAATGCTACTCAACTCCAGAAGTCTAAACCTCAAGATGCACGCACTCAAAACTCTCCTTAGCATGGAGAACATTGATATCTGTGCAGTGACAGAAACCTGGTTCAGGGCTCCCGAGAGCACCCCAGCACTACCAGGTTATACCTCATACCATGCTTTTTGGCCCCAAAACTTGGACCGAACCACAAAAGGAGGGGGAGTATCGATATTCAACAAAGATACCCACACCTCCAGGTTGGTGGCAAAGCACGAAGCATCAGAGACTATCCATGTGCAACTAACACTGGGTAAAACTGCCTTCCAGTTTATAGCCTGCTACAGACCACCCTCCCAAACCCAGGAACCCCACTCGGCCTTTCTGAGAACATTGGAAAATATGAAGGTCTCTCCAAACACCATTATATTGGGCGACTTCAACTACCCAAACATAGACTGGGAGCATTACTCTAGCTCGAACACCCTAGCCCAAAGGTTCCTAGAATTTATAAACTCAAATGCTATGGAACAACTTGTTACCACTCCCACAAGAGGGGAAAACATACTGGACCTGATCATCACCAACATGGGGACTCTATGCTCCAGACCAGAAGTGTATCCCTCACTGGTAAGATCAGACCATAAACTAATCTCACTGGATATTCACATCCGGACCCCACCCCCTGCCCAGAAAGCCACAGTGAAAAAACTTCTCTAAAGCAAATTTCACACTCTTCAAAACCAAGGTGGAATCCTTCAAAGCCCCCGGGTCTGTGGAAAATACGGCCCAGACCGCAGAATCCTTTATAAACGTATTCTATAAACACCTTCAGGAATGCATGGATCACGCGATCCCAAATAAAACCAAGACCCAATCCTCCAAAGGCAGACATCCTGTCTGGTGGACCCCAGCCGTAAACAAACTGTACAATAGAAGGAGGAAGCTACTAAATGATAGAGCAAAATCCCAAAAAGGGAAGGCATCACTGATCAGTATTAGCAAAAACTACGGGCACTCATAAAATTGTCTAAGTCCAGCTTCGAGAGAAAAATTGCACAGGACACTAAGGATAATCACAAGACTTTCTTTAGTTATGTTAGGAACCTGGGTGGTAATTCCCAGATATGCTCAGAATTAGTCCAAAATGACAAAAAATACACTGAACCCACAGACATTGCCAACATCCTAGCTGACAGGTTTAGCACAAACTTCTCCCCCCCCCCTCCCCACCAAAAGGGCAAATATCTATCCCAGCCGAGTGCTGCCCCCCTGACATCTCAGATGCTCAGGTAAGAGCCACCCTCTCCAAAGCAAAAACACAGCATCAATGGGACCAGACGGTGTCCCGGGCTGCGTCCTACATGAACTCCAAGAAGAGCTAAACCCAAACATAAAACCACTGTTCAGTCTCAGCCTTGCTACAGGATATGTGCCCAAAGAGTGGCGTACAGCAACAGTGGTCCCTCTCCATACAGGTGGTGCCTCAACGGATCCTGGAAACTATCGCCCCATAAGCCTGACAAGCTTGGTCTGCAAAGCTATGGAAAGGATCATCATGGACCTCATAAATAAAGATATTGGGGACCTACAGACACTGGATCCTACCCAGTTCGGCTTTGTTAAGGGTAGATCCTGCCTCTTAAACCTGGTTGACTTCTTTGAAACAGTCACCAAGGCCATTGACGAAGGAAAGGTGGTCCACACAGCCTATCTGGACCTCGCAAAAGCCTTCGATACAATACCCCACTGGAGTATTATAGATAAGCTCACCAGCTTAAATATAAACCCCTATGTCACTAGATGGGTTGCAAACTGGCTCAAGGACAGAACCCACATGGTTAGAATTGCTGGAGCCATGTCAGACTCCAAACCAGTTACAAGTGGCGTCTCACAAGGCTCAGTCCTGGGACCTCTCTTGTTTGGTATATATTTCTCGGAGGTACAGGCCAACACGGAAGGACTGTGGCTGACCAATTTCGCAGATGACTGCAAACTGGGCGCCATAATCGACTCTCCAGCCGACACAAGCATCTTCCAAAAGGGCCTCATAGAAACAGACAACTGGTGCCAGAGCCATGGCCTCAAGCTAAACGCCAAAAAGTGTATAGTCATCCCGTTTGGCAAAAACAAAGTGCCCACAAATTACCACATAGGTGGTAATCCATTAAGTACAGAAGAAGTAATTAGGGACCTGGGGACCCAAGTTGATAACAATCTCTCATTTGACAACCACGTGGCCAAAGTGGTTAGAAAAACATTTTATATAGCCCACCTAATCATGAAGGGATTCACATCCAGATTAGGGGAGGTCATCGTGCCTCTTTACTCATCCCTCATCAGGCCCATAATCGAGTACAATGCCTCTTTTGGGATGTACCTTACCAAACACCTGCAGCAACTGGAAAGACCCCAAAAGTACCTCACCAAGAGGATCAAAGGGCTCAAACAGATGCCATATGCTGCCCGGTTAAAGAAACTCCAGCTCTACTCAGTGGCATACCGCCTGCTCAGAGGTGACCTGTGCCTGACGTATAAGGCCATGTCCAACCCGGAATTAAGGGACATGCTGCACCTCAAAAAATCCAAATCCCATCGAGCTACACGCTCGAGAGACTTGAACGTCAGCACTGAAATAAATAGGACATGCTGGAGGGACAGATTCATAACCCAGAGGCTCCCTTCACTATGGAATAAAATCAATCCCAGTCCAGGTTAGGCAGAGTCCCTCATTGACTCTCTTCAAGAGGAGTCTTGATGAGTGGATGGGAGATCGTAGGTTTACCCCGGGTATCACTTCTGTGTCACTGTTAGACAGAGGCACAGTATACTAACCTCGAAAAAGGGCATAGCAAAATTAATTTAAAATGGGTGGCGAAAGCCAAACATACTCTGGCTAGGCTTATAAATGCCCTAGGGCAGATAGCCTAGTATGAACCTATGTAAATGCTGACTGTGCTATTCTCAGATAATAAAGTTGGAATGTTTTATTTAAAAAAATAGAATTTGTACCTCTTAAAAAAAATTTACTGACCTCAGTGAAATATACATTCTGGGTGTAAAATTGTAGACAAAGACTTGTAGTGAAAACTGGAGATAGAGTGTAGGCTCTCCCGTGTTATGAACGTTGAGGCATATTTCCGTAAGTAACTACATAATGTCTGACAAGAGAAAAATGGCAACACCTTTGAAAAAAATCTATCTTTGCGAGATCTGTATCTTCCTGTATCTATCTATCTATCTATTTATCTATCTATCTATCTATCTATCTGGAAAGTGCTGGCATGCCACCCGGGTTTTGTATACCTCCTTTTGTTTGGATAGGTTCTGGCTCCCTAGTGAAACTGCATAAGCTGTAGCAAGTATTGAAAAACAATTGAATGGTTTCTGGCCACTAAATTATACCAAACAATACAATAGTGTCAGGAGGAAGAAAGAAAAGTATCTCTGGAGCAAATCTGACTACACTGAAAGATGAAAAAGTGTGAAAAGTTTGGTGTTCCATCTGCAGTACAGTGAGATGCAGTTTCAAATGTGTTAAAAGATGAATGTGAAGGCATTTTAATGTTTTTGTACAGAGTAGCAATTGCAGATGCCCATGGCATGAATTGATCATGTTCTTATTCAAGACCAGCTGAGTCAAATGCAACATATAAGTCTCTGTGGCGCAATCGGTTAGCGCGTTCGGCTGTTAACCGAAAGGTTGGTGGTTCAAGCCCACCCAGGGACGTATTCTTTTAAAGTATTATTTAATACAGTAGCAGTGGCCTTACAATGCAAGTGTTTCAGCTTTTGCATTACGTTAATCCTTTGTCAGACGTTAATGCTACCCACACTGTTTCTAAACTGTTTTTTGCCTGCTAGGGGAATACATTATGTGACTTCTTTCACAATAAGAGTGAAGAGGGAGGGAGAGTGAGAGATGTAACCTGAAACTTAGGATCTTGCAAGACAAATGCTGATTCTCTGTCTTCATGGCGTGTGTCATTTAGTATAACTTTACACCCTGCACAATAAGAATTTTGTCATACTTTTCCCTTGTGGTTAACGTAAAAAGAAGTGATGCACTCTGTTCTCTGCTTCTGGGTTCACGTTTCGTGCTTAAAGCACTGTGATGATTATCAGTAACTTTACTGCTGACAAAGAGGGTTCATCTTAGTCTGAAAGATTGAGAGCCTTTTGTGAAAGCTGTTAGCTGTATAAAACATATTGCATCACCTCTGTGCTTTTCTTTTTTTTTTCTGTCAGTGAGGTAGCAAAGTATTTCTCTTTTTTTACTGGAAACAAATGTATTAATAAAGCTTTAAAATATTCATAAGGAATTATTTTTGAAAGCTCAACTTTTTGATAGAGTGGATTATGGAGTATGGGACAATATAGCATAGCACAAGAACATAATTTTTAAATATATGGTCTTCATAATACTTAGGAAAAAAATAAAATAATTATTTTTTTATTGCGGTAGTCATTAACATGAGATACATGACAATATAACTTTGTATACCTTAGCTTTGAACTAAGTGACTTGAAAACCAAATGTTTGTGAGATAATCAGAACCAGAAAACGTTTTAATCTCTTTGAACAGGTTTAAGTAGCCTTACAAATTTTAACTGCAAGATTAGTTTTATTTACTGTCCACACACAGAAGGTAATATACTCAGCAAATGTTACTTGTTTTTAGTCTTTTTATTTAGAATATTTGTGTGGGTAACTGGACTTGTGCAGAGACTATTTCAGACACAACATGATCACAAGGCAACAGAGAACAAATACAGTGGCAGTAATATTTATCAGATGCATTCCAGTCCATCAACGGTACTGGTAGCCACAGGCAGCAGTTGATGTGTACTTTGAGACTCTCCCAGGCTCAGCTTCCCTCCAAGTGCTTCCATAATACACCACACCTCCCCATCTAACCAGATCTCGTATACATACATACACGTTTTTTTTTTTTTATGCCTCATGCTTCTACTCAGGTCACCATTTTTTCTTCAGAATATATTGCTAAGTGACTCTGCAGTAAGCTCCAGGGGCAAAAGAGAAAGTTTGAGTAAAGTGGGCTCTGAGGAGCACTATTTGGTCTTCTTCCACTCTGCTTCTATTACTTATATACTCAGAAGTTTCTCCTCACAAGGGATTAAAGCTAGCCTTTGCTGTTGGAGGGGGGAGGTTGGTCATGCAGCCTGAGATTACTGTGGTGCAGTACCGCCCCCCCCCTTTCAGGAAAAGTGTGTGTAGTTTTTCATCTCAGAATTGACTTTAAAAATGAACTGTTCTGCAAGTGGTCTATAGGGATCAGTGTATTACTCCGGCAAACTAGGTAAATAAATAAGAATAATAACATTTCTCTTGTCTTTCCATCCATTTCTCTGTGTCTTTCCATAGTCCTTCAAGTGGTTTGAAATTTTGAACGGTAGAAGATGATGAGTGCCCCTTCTTAAGGCAAAGATTAAGATGGGCATTCACTCTTCTCACTTAGTTTCAGGGTGGCAGAAGGGACACTTCCCAGACCTTATTTCTGTGTTGGATGTTTAGGAGCCAGTGATTGTTTTGCAGAGTCCTACTTTGGGTCTGATACCAACACATCCTTCAGTGTTTTCGCTTTCCTTTGTACATGTGACCTTGGTCTCAAGCATCATTGTTCTGATTGTCCTTAGTGCAAATCTTGAGGCTGATCCCCTCAGGGCCATGGTCATAGTTGACAGCATTGATGTTCAAGACCTCAGTATCTAAGCCATGCTTTGTGCTTACATCTGTTTTGGTGTTTGTTCATGTTTGGACAAAGTCTGTTTGGCTCAGTGTGATCTGGTCTGTGGTTTCCTTTGGTGCTGAGATTGTCAGCATTAGTCAGTAAGGAATCACATGGTTCAGCTGTACTCCCAAGTATTGGTGGAGCATCCCAAGTAATCTGCAGTGATGATTGTTCCACCATAAGATGTCTCTGAGTCTGTCTTATTTTCTTCCTCCTGGGAGGCAGAAAGACACCACAGATGTAGGATGATAATTTCCACATCAGATTCCTCTTCCTTTCACTTTGCTGACGCTTCCTAAGTGCTCTTGTGAAGAAAAGTCAAACCTGGACTCCCCTGTAGAATTTTCTACCTCAGCTATTAATACAGATGAAGTCGAGGGTTCTCCACTGTCCACTCCATGATCCAGAAATTAGTTAGGGTTCTGTTATGTTCCCAAGAAAACAAAGGAACTCTGATTCCTTTTAACCCTGAGTGATCTAATCAGTTCATGGCAAAAACAAAATTCCAGATGGTTATGGTACATTCAGTTCTTTCATGTCTAGAGAAGTGAGATTGTGGATATCAAGACAGCCAGCGTATTTATGAGGTTAATGCAGAGCCAGTCAGTATCAGTTTGATGTTCTCCTATTTAGTCTTGCTGCAGCCCTCAAGGGTGTTCACTATGCCATCACAGCACATCTCAGAACTGTTGGGAGCCAAGATTTATTTCCCTTCTGTGGATGAGTAGCTGCCAGCTACTCCCAGAGTGGAGTCACTCATTCAAGCAAGGAGCTATTTACTGCAGCTGTTCTTTTGGAGAATACAGTGATGATTCAGATGAAGTGATCATAAGCACTGATTTTCTTCAGTTGGAATCTAGACGCTTAGATTTGTGTAGCCAGTCTCCCCAAGACAGATTTCCCTTCAGAGTTCACTGTCATCTATAAGTGTTGGTGCTGAAGGTTTTTGGGCCTATAGCTGTGGCAATGTTTATGGTAGTGTTTGTGAAGTTCCACATTGGGGGGGGGTGTCTACAGTGGATTTTGGGATAGAAGACTTCCATGTTTCCATGACAATACAGAGTTTCAAGATGTGTCCAGTAGCCTAGAGTGGAGGGTTCTTCCAGCCAGTCATTCTCAGGTAGCCCTTTCACCCTTCCATCTTTCAGTGAGTTAATTATCAAAGACACATTTGCTCTTGGGTGGGTGAGGTGGTATTTTCTAAGGCAGAGAGATGAAGGGACTTGATCACAGGAAGAAGCCTGTCGGCATATCAGTGTCCTAATGATAAGGCTGGTCCTCTTAATGTTGTATGCTCCTCAAGATCTGCATTTCCAGTATGTTTTTTTCCTGTCCATTTAGGTATAATGGTAGTGTTTTGTTATTCTGAGCAAGCAGGGCAGAACATTCTAACCACTCCCCCAGACAGGAGCCATGGGACTATGGAAATGCACTATATTAATGCAACTCTTTCAACTTGCATCTCATGCTTCCAGTCAGGCCAGCCCTCTAGCAGACAGGATCATTCAGTGTTTACCACACAGGTGGTCCCTTGGACTGTGGTGGACGTCTTTTGCTACAGGGGTGAGCCCTAGCTATGAACCTTTTGTGCCTTGTCCAACTCCAGTTGGAACATCTCTTTTTCTTTCATCTGTCTTGATGGGCTGACGCTTGGGAAGCCTTAACCCAGCAGTGCGCTTCAGGGCTACTTTATGCTTTCTTCTTTTCCCCTTACCTTGAAGTATCAGAGGAAAGTCAGATCAGATCAAACAAGGCTGTGGTCATTACCATATCTCCATTCATTCCTGCATAAGCTTTCGTCCTCCTTCTATGGCCTTTTATCTGCTGGAGAAAATTTCTTTTAAAGCTGCCCAAATGTTTTCTGTCTCATCCGTCTGGCAAGCCGTACCTGACTCTTGGCGCAGGGGCTGTCTCGGGATGAATGGCTCAGCACTGGGTCTTTGGCAGCTTCATCAGAGCTATCCCATATGGCAACTTTGTCAGTGGGGAGGTTTTATCCTTTGAGTCATTGGCACCAATCCCCTCCTTGAAACAGTCCACATTTCCACTTTTGAGATTTCATCTTCTGTACCACTTGTTTCTTTCTCCAGAAGGAGTGGGTCCTGTTACTGAGTCAGATTATTTAGATCCAACATAGTTTGGTACTGTTTTACTGGTTATAGGGAGGATCATTTGATCACCACTGAGAAGAGATATACAAACTTTTACATGGTTTGTTCCACCCTCTGACTCCTGTTTTTTTTTTTTTTTTTTACTTCGCAACCCCTGCATGCATCCATGGGTGAAAACCAAGAGTCTGGCCTCACAGTTACTGCTCAACAGCAATAGAGTCATCTGTGGAGTTGGGTCACTCCCTCAAGTTTCCAAGGAGGAGTACATGCAAGAGGATCCACTTTGACTCCCCATTGGAGTCTGTCACGTCAGACACTGACTCAGATGATGGAAAGGGTTAATGCCAGTCCTCTCTGGAAGACGTCATTTTCGGCGAGATCCTTGAGCTTACATTGCAAATGCAGAGAGAATCCTGGACCACAGACCCACTCTCTTTCTCTGGGTAAGTAGGTTTTCTTTGAGTCTTATGGCATGGCCCCCCTCTACTTTTTTGGATGGTCACTCAGGCAGGCAAACTAATTGATCTAGCTGTTAGAAGATCTTGCAGGATCCCAAGACCTGTGATTCAGGTTTTTGGAGGCTGGACAAAATTCATAGGCTCCTCAAATACAGACAGCATTGGGCCAGGAGTCCGTTGGTTGATTCCATCATTGTGGCAGCAGCTACAAAAAAAGGCTGACCGAGAATACAGACACTGTTTCTGCCCAGTGAAGAATCCAGGACTGTGGACAAATTAGGGAAGTGGGTATATGCTTTGGGTACTTTTGCTCCAAGACCCTGGAACTGTGCCACCTATATGAAAAGTTTTCAGAGGGTTTTTGCAGAACAAGCATTTGCTACTCCAAGACGAACCCCATCATAATCCAGGAAACAGTTGGAAATTTCTTTGAGCCCATTGATAAATAGTACCAACCTCTTCATGCGACATGTGCATAATACAGCTGCAGAAACATGTGTTGCAATGATTCTTCAAGCTTGTTTGAGCCTATGCAACTATGTAGACAACTTTAAGGTGTCCTTTGCAAATACCCTTTGTGATGGATCATCCTTGTTTGGTCATCCAAGAGAGAGAGAGTATGCAGAAGTGTGAATAAGATGGAAAAATGCTTTCTGTCACTGGAGTGAAAATTGACACACCACAAAGATCTTAGAACAAGAGCCAAAATGGTTCAGAGTCACTCTGATTTAGGCAATCTAAGCATCAGACATTTGTGTTGACTTCTGACAGGAGTGGCCAAGGAAGAGATGGCTCCTTCAGTGGATGCGGGCCCAGAAGCAGAGACGGTCTATAGAAACCGGGAATCCTTGGACTGATTTCTACAAGCAACTTCACCATCTGTGAAGGGCTGCCCTACTGCTCCCCCTATGGTGGTAGTCAAAGGAAAGTTATCCCTCTGCTTTCCTGCATGAATGGCTACCCTCAAGACAAATGGGTATAAGAGGTAATATCTAGAGGCTGTAGAATTCTCTTTTCCCAACCGCCCCAGAATTAAGATGGCCAGTTCAGATGTATCATCCCATCAGCTAGAGGCAGCAAAAAAATAAAGTTTTACTTTGAGTCTAAAAAGAGTCATCGAAGAGGTCTCACTAGGCTAGACAAGTTCAGGATTGTACTATGGTTCGTTTGGGTCAGAAGATAAACAAGGACCACATGCCCATTTTGATCCTCAGCTGTGTAAACAACTGTGTGAAAAAGACCCAGTTCAGGATGGTCATGGTGCAGTCAGTTTTGTTTTGTCTCAAGGCAAATGACTGGATGGGCTCTATAGATATCTACCTCTATTTCAGAATAGCAAAGCATCTTGGAAATTTCTTCACCTCTGCCTGGGGACCAGTCACTTTCAGGTCAGAGGCCTACCCTTCGGTCTCATCACAGTCCACTGGATGTTCAGTAAGTACATAGTAGCTGTTGCATCTCACCTATGGCTTCAGGGAGTCAGCATTTCCCTATCTAGATGACTACTACAAGGTGTCCCAACAATGGAGTTGTTAGTCAAAGCCAGGGTCTAACGTTCTGTTCTTGGGCATTTCCATAAACCATCAGAAGTAATTTCGTCAACCAACAGAATGATTCAGTCCAGTCCATCAGATGTCATTTGAATATGATTGCATCTATAGTGTCTTTTTCCTTCAGACATAATACAGGCACTAAATGCCATCCAGTCTCTTACAGCTGCACTGATCCTCAAAGTCCTGGTACTAATGACTTCATCTATTCTAATTGTACAGTTTTCTGGTTTTCTCATGAGAATTCTGTAGTGGTTCCTAAAGGCAAATTGGTCTCAGTTAGCCAACCTTTTTCAACTCCAGTCATTATAAGTAATCTTTGCAAGCAATCATTATAATGCTAGCTCCTGCCATGATAGTCTAACAGCTAGAACCCCCCCCCCCCCCTCCACACACATACATTCCAGGAGGTAGTTTATCTTCCAGCCATAGACAGTGGTGGTGTCCATGGATGTCCCCTCCTTGAGGTGTGGGGGGGATTACAAGGGGTGGATAGTCTAAGGGCTGTGGAGTCCACTAAAAGCCAAGCTTCACATCAGTATCTTGCAGATGCGGATACTCCTCTTAGCATTGCAAGAACTTCAGAAGTGCCTTCCTGCAGGAGTCATTTTTTTTCTAAGAGGACAATACAGCAGTTGTTTGGAACATTACCAAGCAAGGGGGAACTAGGTCCTATCCACTGTGCCAGCAAGCAATGAGTATTTGGCAATGGGTGATAGCTTCCCATAATTTTGTAATGGTAATGCACGTTCCTGAATCTCTCACTTGCATTGCAGACCGTCTAATCAGATTACTGCTAATGCTTCACAAGTAATCTCACAATCCAGCGGTAGCACAACAGATTTTCAACTTCCAGAGTCAACCTTGCTGCATTGTATTTGCTTCTCCATCCATCACCACATGTAGCCACCTGGGCTGCTGTCCCAATTCCCAGGGTTTTGCAGAAAACAATCAGATGCAAAGCATCTGTGGTACTCATTGCCCAGGCAAATTTCGTTTCCTCTTCTTAAACTTCATATCAGGATACTTTCTGGATCTTGGATTCCAAAGAGGATCTTATTTCCTACGCATCTGGGAAGCCAGCATTGGACCTTCACAATCTCAGGCTTGGTTTCACCAATTCCAGTGATTGCTAATAACCCAGCCTTTTCCTCTGATGCGGTTAAGATTCTGTCTGCGTCCCACAAAAAAAGCCATGCACAAACTGTATTGCAGTAAGTGGAAACACTTCACTGTATGGATATTTGCCCAAGACATTGATACTTATTCCCTCCTATCTCAGATATTCTACCTTTCTTAGCTAGCTTGTTTGATATTAAAGTTCAGTTAGCAGACATTTCCAAATTTCATTGTGATGAGGAAGTCCATTCACTGACTTCTCATTAAGTTTATAAGGTCTTCTTTAAAGGAGTCTTCCCTGTCTGACTCCCAATTAGAAAGCCACTCCCTCCATGGGGCCTCAGTTTTGTTTTGGAGGCTTTGGTAGAACTTCCATTTGAACAGTATCTTACAGCACAGTTGAAGTTTCTTTCGTGGAAAACTTTTTTTCTAGTAGTGATCACTTCTGTGAGAAGAGTTTCCGAGCTTCGGGCTCCATCTTCAACAGTACCTTATTTATTTTTCTGCAGGGACAGAGCGTCCCTGCATACCAATCCCTACTTTCTTTCCAAAGTGGCTTCCAGTGCAAAAATGAAACAGCCAATTCACATACCACTCTTTTATTATTATTATTTTTTTCAAATCATGTCAGTAAGGGTGAATATACTTCGCATACTTTGGACATTTATAGGCAACTAAAATTTTTACCTTCATAGAACCTAATCCTTCAGGAAAGGCTCACAGCTCATCATCTCCTTTGCAGTTAAACTGGGGTCATGTACATCTAAAGTCACACTTTTGAGTTGTCTTTCGATTTGCATTTCACTCTGTTCATAATTGCTTCATGCTGTGCAAGCCAAAGGCTTATTCTACCAGGTCTGTTGCCACTTCAACAGCATTCTTTAGAATTTTTTTGGTTGATGAGATTTGTGCAGCAGTTACATGAACTACATTGCATAATTCTGTTATGCACTGAAACTGGATGCTACATCCAGTGCTACAGCTTCCTTTGGAGCCGGTGTTCTCAAGGATTTACTGTCATGATGCTACCCAAGTATTTTTATAGCTTAAGATTCTGACCCATAAATCAGATCTGATGGACAGAATGAATAGTGTACTTTAGTTATGTGCCTACCACAGCAGCGGATCCTGTCTTTCATGTCCATCTGATATGACCCCCCCTTCCAACCTATCAGTTTGTTAGATGCGAGGGATGTTTGCCTTCTTTACCATATTCTGTTGGCTTTGTTTCCTCTTCTCTTTGGTGCCAAAACTGGATCTGAGGTTATTTTACACAATAGAGCGTGATGGGAAAGGAATTCTTAAAGGGACTTGAAGTTGGAGCATTAGCCTTGCAGGGTTGTAACAAATGGCTCGATCACCCACAAGTTGTATTGGACAGGTGTGAATGAAGGGATACAAAATTATGGTAAGCACATAACTACTATCTCCAACATTGTGTGTTTTCATCAGGTTTAACACGAGATCCCATTGGAACCAACCTCAACACCGATTTTAAAGCTTTTGTGATCCAGGGCTGTGACTCCTCCCCTACACACAATTCCCTCCAGTTCACTTTAATACCCTACATCTTGTTTGCTGCCTGAAGACTTCAGATAAGTTCCACAAAGGCTTCATACAAAAAAAAAGAACAAATAATTGTATCCTTTGTTATACCCTTTCTCCTCTCCCTACTGAGACTTGTCTCTCTAATGTTAGATATTTAAAAACAGGAATACTTGGTTTAGTTGGTATTTAACATTTTTCAGTGTTTTAGAAAAAGTTGTTAGAGTAGCAGCAGTTATTACTATAGTTTATGTAGCTTGCCAGTTTATATAGTAGTAAGATTTTAATGTATAGACTTGTATTATTAGAAATTTTAAGCTGCCTTGTAGCATGTTTACTGAGTCCCTCCAGCGTGTTTGTTTCATTGTGCTTTCTTATGTATGTAAACATATTAGTTATATTACTATAGTGTGTTCTGCAGTATGTTCATAGTAGGCTGTTCCAGTGTGTCTCTGCTTACATAGCTAAACTTAACCGTTATATTGACTACCATGGAGTAACAATGTCAGATAGTGAAGGGTTTAAAATGTATACAAAGTGTGGGCACCAACTCCCTGACCATGACCGGCATTCATTATGTGTGTACTGTTTGGACACTGCCCACCTTGATACAGATTGCCAAGCCTGTGCTTCTTTTATTTCCAGGGCACTTCAGACTCAGAGAGAGAGAAGCTCATAGTGAAGGGCCTCCTTCATCTACAGATACTGTCATCCACTGCAACAGTATCTACATTCACTGCTGCTGCTTCACCAGTGAAGATGCAAGACAAAACCAAGTAGAAGGACAATCAAAGAGAAAAAGAAAAGTGTGACTGAGAAAAAAGAGACAATGATAAAACTGAAAAAAGTAGGAGATGGCCTCCTAACCCCATTGTTTCAGTCAGTCCCGATCTGAAAACTCCAAGGAAGTTGGATCTTAACTTCTTCTCCTTGGTCCCCTTTCTGTCGAGAACTGGTGAGCCTGAGGCCCCATTCACTGATCTTACAAGAATGGAGATACTTGAAACCACCTTTGGCGGTTTCTTCTGCCCGGTTATCCAGGAGAGTCATCGAACAAGATATCGATTTGATTATGAGGAAGTTTCTCAGTAGGCAAATCTAGCTTGGGGTTCTCTTGGTGCTATCTCCTTTGAACACATTGAGTATTGGTCCATCTATCCCTCTACTTATTTCTACAGTCCCTGTCTACCATTCGGACCCAACTACCCTGGATCTGATTTGCCTTTGGGTGCCTTCGTCGGAGCTGATAGTCGAAGCTACTTTGTCAGGATCCCTTTCTCTTTCTACTTTGATATATTCATAAGAAACGCAGTGCTGAAGTGTCTGTGCTGGGGTTCAGGGGATGGGCCAGCATCAGAGTTGTCAGAACTGGCCCTCTCCTTCAGGGCCTCTGCACTCAATAGCTGAGATCCAAGATCGCTTTGGGGTCAAAGAACTATTGGTACCAAAGTATCTCCTTCATCCTTAGATAAGAGGAGACCACTGGGACCGATTGATGCCTCAGCTTTTGAGAGGAACTTAACTGTTCCTAAGCAGAAGGTGCTTCCATCCAGCTTGGTTCCACTCAGACCTCAGTAGGACTCTGCTTCTTCTTCCCATCGCTGTGTCAGGCAAGGACAGTTGGTACCGCAGGCTTCTGAGTTTCCTTGCTACTTTAGCTCGCAGCCTGATCCTGAACTTTCTGATCCCCTGCCAGTACAATTTCATAGAAAAGAGACCTGCAAGAGGAAGCACATAAACTATCACTAGAGTCTTTCACTGAAGAAATTGATTTGGATGAAAGTGAAGGCTCCCCTTGATCTCCTCTGAAAACATTACCTTCAGTGAGATCCTTGAATTGATGAAACAGAGAGAGGGATGGTCCACAGATGATCTTTCACTGGACGAGTCTCTGTTCTTTGAAGACTTTGATTCTGGCTCAGCCTCATCCTGGGTAGTACCACCCACTGACCCCCTTAATGACCTCATGGATCAGTGGGCATGGAAGGACCCTGACATGGATCAGTGGGCATGGAAGGACCCTGACATGGTGGAACCAATCTGTAAAAAAAAAAAAAAAAAAAGACAGGATGCTGGCAGCCCTGAAAAACAGAACACACTGGAGCAAATGTCCACCAGCATATGCAATGGTGGTAGTAGCAGCCACTAAAATGAATTGTTGGAATAAAGTTTCTCTGTACATCCCCCTAACAGGGAATTTAGGGCTATGGGTAGGTTCAGGAAACTGTTATACTCTTCAGCTACTTTACCCCAGTGTACTGAACTATTTAGCTCTTATCATATGATTTCAGAGAGACTTGACCAAAGTTTTCTCCAAGTCTCTATCAGGTGAAGTCTGTCTTTGCATGTTCAAAAGACTGCGGATTTCCAGCTTTCTACCCTACAATCCACATTGAACGTAACCATGTGACTGCTTTCCAACATAGCTGATGGTACAGACAATTGACCTCCTGGTCTCCTTAAGGCATTTCCTCTATTGCTACTAATGAACAAAAGCAAGAAAATGCAAGGACAGAGTGATGCTCATTGCTCCTTTCTGGCCCTGACAAACGTTATTTCCTTTCTTGTGGCCTCTTCTAATTTATCCCCCATGGAAGTTGGATCAATATTCAAACCTGTTAACTCACCCAGAAATCCATGAAATTAACCGTTTGGTTTCTCCAGTTCTGACCTTAGCCAGGGATGCCAGGCTCTCAGCTTTAGTTTTCTAGATTATATCGGCCTCTCAAAAACAATCCACAAAAAATGTTTATCATAGCAAATGGAAGACATTTTCTATTTGGGCGATATCGAAAAGACTAGACCCACTTTTTGTTCCCATTTCCTCCATACTGGAGTTCTTGTCTAATCTGTTTCATAGTGGCACTGGTTTTAAAGTTCAAATGGGCAAAATCTCAGATTTCCACATAGCAGAATGACACTTCTGTAGCTTCCCTAAAATTCTCTAAAGCCTTTCTGAGAGGAACCTTTCTTCTATGACCACCTATCAGGGATCCAGTACCTTCCTAGGATATTGGTATCCTGATCCAAGTGTTAACTCAACCTCCATTTGAGCCAGCAACATCAATGGATTTGAAGTTACTCTCTTGGAAGACAATCTTTCTAGTGGCTGTTATGTCAGCCAGATGGATTTCAGAGTTACAGGCCCTTTCCTGCACCGGTATTCCATAAAAATAGAGTTTCCTTGAGGACTAACACATCCCTCCTTCCTAAGGTGGCAGCTGAGATTAACTTAAATCTGGCAGTGATTTTCCTCAAATTGTCAAACAGAGGTGAATACATTTTATGTATGCTGGACATTCATCAACAACTCAGATTCTGTCTTCATAGGACCAAACAGTTCAGAAAGTCTGATCAGTTGTTTGTTGATTTGCTAAGATTACTCTTTCCAGATGTCCTTCCTTGATACCACCCACTGAACTTGGGAATCTGTCTCATGTGCTGAATCAGATGAAAACAGGCAATGTTGGATACAAAAGTTATGTGCTTACCATAATGATAGACCCATGTTGTCTGGTTTCTGTCCATTTCAACCTCCCTCCCCCCTGCCCTTTCCAAATTCATTGGTTCATAGGTGTTTACTAGCCTAGTGAGCACAGGGGCATTTTTAAGCCTAGCCATGCATCCCAAATTTGACAAGTACTGGTACCCTTGATAAGTGTAAGCAGGGGCTTGGCAGATGAAACATTTAGAAACAGGGGCATGGGAAAGGAACCATTTACAGGCTGGATTTGTCCATTAGTGACATAGGTGCCAAACCAGGAATTAATTTCCTGCTTCCCATCCAATTGGCCAAGTTACACTTGAATTAGATTAGGGAGGAAATCTGCTTCACATGAATGGGGAGCCTGACGCAGATGGGCTTCTGTTGACGGAGTAATTCTCACTCAAACCATGTCTGTGAGCAGTCCCAACAGAATGCCTTCCAGTCCTTCTCTTTATCTGTCATTGCTTTAGATTAGTTTTTAGTGGTACAAACTTGATCTGAGTTGCTAAGGTGGAGTGGAAGGAATTATAGGAAGGGGAGGAGTCAAAGCCCTGGAGCCAAGAAGCTTCAGAATCAGTGCCAAAATCGGATCCAACAACCGATGTGTTGAATCAGATGAAAATCAGACAACATGGGTCTATTGCTATGGTAAGTAAGCAACTTTTGCTTCTTCTAAATTAGCATTAGAGCACAAACACCACACAAGCCACATCACATAGTCAAGCACAGTATGCACCCACATATACATAGGTCCTCAATAAAAACATACCTAAACAGCAGATACCTCCAAAACACACTCGCAGACATTCCACACACAGCACCAAACACATCACAGACAGCAGACAACACACCAGTGTCTCACAAACACAGCCCATAAGACATAACAATAAATTCATGCAGCTCATAAGGCACAACATTAAACCAAACGTACTAGTCACTGGCGACTCAATTGTGAGACACACCAATGTCCCCCTCACCAGGCTCGACAAGGAGAAGATCAATGTCAGTTGTCTGTCAGGTGCCAGAATCTGCCACATCACACACGCACTTAAGTCTCTCCACAGCAGGTAAAAGTATGACTCTGTTCATTTTGGTGTAAATGACTTGAGATGTACCTCCCTGGACTATATGAAGAGAGATTTGATTGAGCTGTCAGAGTATGTGTCCCAGGCAGGTGTGACCCTAGCCCTAAACAGCATCCTACCTTCACCAAGAAAACTCCCTCCTTATCCTCAACAAGCAAATTAGATCACTAGTGAAAACCTCCAAAGCCAATTATGAATTGAAACTAGCCTCCAAAACAAAGGCTAACCACAAAGCCTTTTTCAGTTATGTCAAGTCCAGGTTTGTTCCAAATTAGTTCTTAATGGTAAGACTTACACTGATCCTGTTGACTTACCAACCTGCTAGCAGACAGGTTCAGCACAAACTTCACCCCCCCGTACCCCCCAAAGGTCCATTCGACATCCCTAATACATGCCCCGTACCTCACATCTCTGTAGATCAAGTGTTAAAAACCATATCCAAGGGGGAAAAAAACAGCTTTTATGGGACCTGATAGTATCCCAGGCTGTATTCTGCAACATTTTTAGCAGGAACTAGCCTCACCATTGAGCACCCTATTCAACCATAGCCTAAGTACAGGCTTCATTCCAGCAGAGTGGAGAACTGCTATTGTCATCCCTTTGCACAAAGGTGGTGCTACTACTGACCCTGGAAACTATTGCCCTATTAGCTTGACAAGTCTGATCTTTAAGGCCGTGGAGCGTATTATTATGGACTTCATAAACAAGGACATAGGCGATCTCCAAGCACTTGACCTCACCCAGTTCGGATTCGTCAAGGGCAGAGCTTGCCCGTTGATTGTGATTGACTTTTTTGAGACTGTCACCAAGGCACCGAATGAGGGAAAGTCAGTACATACAGCTTACCTTGACTTGGCCAAAGCCTTTCACACAATCCCTCACTTGGGCATCATCACAAAGCTAACAGAACTTGGCATAAATCTCTATCTCATCAGGTGGGTGGCCAACTGGCTCACTGATAGGACCCACAAGGTCAAAATAGATGCCACTACCTCTGACAGCAGATCTGCCACTAGTGGTGTCCTCTAGGGATCTGTCCTGGGACTCCTGTTGTTTGGCATCTACTTCTGAGAGGTCCAGGCAAAGACGAAAGACGTGTGGCTGACCAAGTTTGTGGACGACTGTAAGTTGGGTGCTGTCATTGACTCCCCAAATGATGTTAACATACTTCAAGAGGATCTCACAGCAACAAATGTCTGGTGCCAAAGTGATGGCCTTAAGTTAAATGCAAAAACATGTATTATCATATAATTTTGCAAAAACATGGCCCCTACTGATTACCACATTAACGGCAACCCCCTTAGCACACATCCTGTGGTGAGAGACCTGTGTACACAAGTTGACAACAATCTCATATTTGACCATCATTTAGCGACAGTGGTCAGAAAAGCCTTTTACTGGTTTATCTCATAAGTAAAGGGATTGCATCCAGAAAAAAGGAGGTTATTACTTCTCTGTACTCCTCTCTCATTAGGCCAATAATTGAGTACAGTACCCTGTTTGGTATGTACCTCTCCAAGCACCTGCACCAACTGGAAAATCCACAGAAATACCTCACAAAGAGAATCCATGGCCTCCAACACTTGTCCTATGTAGATAGGCTCAAATCACTATCACTCTACTCTGTATCATACAGATTGCTCAGAGGTGATCAGTGTCTTGCCTACAAGGCAATCTCAGACCCTACTAGAAATGCTCCATATCCGTAAGTCTAACTGCTCAGGTAGTACCCGATCGAAAGACTTAAATCTAATATGTGACATTAACAAAACCTGCTGGAGAGACTGGTTTGTCTCCCGTTGTCTCCCAAAGGCTACCCTGTCTTTGGATTAGACTCCCCATACACGTCAAACAAAGTACGTCACTGGCCCTGTTCAAGCGCAACCTATATGAGTGGATAGGGAACCACAAATTTGTCCCAGGGGTTCCACCTGTGTCCCTCACCGACAGGGGCGACAGGTGCTGATTGAGGTTTCTCTTTTGGGAATAAACTCTTGGCTAGGCTTATAAGGGCCCAGAGCCATTAGCCTAGTAGTTGCCTATGATTTCCTATGATCCTATTGACTTATTGTTTAGTTATTTGAGATACGCCTCTCTCCATAGTGTAATGAGAATCCTCAGGAGCCATTTCTTCCTGAAGCAGCCAACTTCTTGATCATGTCTGCTGTTTCTTCGTGTGAGTTTATCACTTTTCCTGACTTTATTTTCCTTAGACATGTGACGCCCCATCACTGGCCCTGTAATCAAGGAGCTTCAATACTCGCCACTGGCAAAAGTGGGGGACATACACACTGGGAGGATGACAAGTACACACACAGTCAGTCTGGGGCTGGTTTCTCCCTCTTTCTCCAGATCCCCAATAAGACTCCCCACTGGCACAGCTAGAGAGTTGAGATCTCAGCTGATTGGCCAAGCCAAGACCTCCAACACCCTCTCTGTCCAACCAGTGTTTCATGTCCCTACCCAAGTAACTGATACACACACTCTTTGAGATTTGATTTATACACAAACACACACACACACACGAAAGGCTGCACAGGTTTACTAGCTATGTCCCCTTTTGCCCAGACTATAAAGTAGTTATTACTGCCACCAGCCAACTCTTTGTCAGCTACTTTAAGGCTTTTAATAAAGGGTGTCTAATCTTAGTGTGTAATGTTACTATTAATGCAAATTGTAGTTTGAACAAGAGCAAGGCTATTAGGAGTGGCCCACAGTGTCACCAAATAAATATGCAAGTACTCCCACAACTTAAATATGTCTCCCAAATATCAGCCACAAAGAAAGTTGTATATTTAATAATAAATAATAAAAGAACAAAAAATACTCCTTAAATAATCACAGTTACATCAGAGGTCAAAATGACAGGAAATATTTAAAACAACATTGCAGGACAGTCTCATATAAATAAAGAAAACATCTAAGCTATACTTCATTATATTCCTGTCTGAATCTCAGAGAAATTACTGTACCTACTTAACTTATTTACAGAACAACAAGCAGGCAGATGTGGTGAGTGGATGTTCTTGTCAGGTCAAGGACAAAATACAGAATGTACTACCTCTCTCAGAGAGTTCTTAAATTAATGTATCAAATGTTACTGCTGGGTTAGCTTGCAGGATGACATCACTTCTTATATGACTTTAGTTCCCAAGCTAAACCCCCATTGCTAGAAACTGCCAGCATTTAGCATCTCCCAGTGAAAATACATAGCCCTCAGATATTTGCAGCTGCTGGAAGACATAAAACAATAAAACACTTACAAGACAATGCAGAAGGCTCCCTAATTTTAGACATCCTGTCTCCTTGCTGTATTGAAACCATCTTTTTTGGTGCAGTTATAAATTAATTTAATTTCAACTATTTTTTGAAGTTTTGCAAGTTAACCTTCTATGTTAGGATTTTTTAGTTCTTTAGGATTAGGGATTTGCCCTGGCTGCTGTCTGTTACCTCTGCTGAAGTCTAACCCCTGTGTTCCCTGCTCTACTTGTGCTTCCAGCACTATTCAGTTTGAACCTAAAGGAACCCCTGCAACTAACTGTGACACACCTCTCAGCCTATCTGCCCTACAAACCCTATAACAAGGATACAGGAAAATTCCCTGCTCTACTTGTGCTTCCCACACTATTCAGTTTGAACCTAAAGGAACCCCTGCAACACACCTCTCAGCCTGTCTGCTTTACAAACCCTATAAGAAGGATGCAAGAAAATTCCCTGCTCTACTTGTGCTTCCAGCACTATTCAGTTTGAACCTAAAGGAACCCCTGCAACTAACTGCGACACACCTCTCAGCCTATCTGCCCTACAAACCCTATAACAAGGAAACAAGAAAAGTATGTGTATTAAACAACTCCTGCCTGAATTGCCATTATACTAGTGTACCGCTGCTACAGGTGGTAATTTACGTATTGAGCTAAGGCAGCCAGCAGCCCCCCCCCCATTCTATACATAAATCATTCTCTCTCTCCCTCCCATCCTCTTTAGAATCCCTCCTTTTGACTAAGCGCCCACCTTTCCCCTGATTTCTCCATCTGACTTCTTCCTACATCTGCCTGCTTTTTTAGGCCTGTCCACTAGGTGGCACCCTTTACCCAGCCTCACTCCCTTCTTATCCTCTCTATTACCTAGCTTCTTGCCCAATTTCTCCTTTTATACCTGCACTTGCTATCCTGTTCTCCTTATTGTCTACTACTACCTTTCGTAGGAACACTTCCCTCTGGCCTTTATCTCATCTGGCTGCTAAAGCTTACCTTTACATATTAGTCCTGCTGATTGTTTTTCCTCTACAGTTGCTCCAGTCTCTGTGTCTACCTGCTCCGTTCGCCCTGCGGGCTCACTCCGCTGCCCTCCCTGCCCCCAATTCCTACCCGCCCCCAGGGGTCCTACTCTTATACTTTCTAACCACAGCTCTTTCTCTTCCCATTATCCCTCTCTCCACTTCCTATTGGCCTCCTTCTCTTTCATCTCCTATCCCTAAGCACTCCACTCCATAATCTCCACTCCCTCCTATCTTTACTTTCTCCCACCTTACATACTTACAGCTACACATATATAGAACAAATAGCCAATCCTTCCAAATGGCTAATCCAACCAACCCTTTTCTAATTCTACTCTATTTCACTGTTTTACCACTACCACTTCTAACCAGTGCCTATCTACTCTCGTCATATGAACACCCAATATATATACATACTAACTACCCCAACCAACAAACCAGCTCTCAATCCTTAACACACCTACATGACCATGCAAACATAACATGCTCACCTAGCTACCTACATGCGAAGTATCTTAGAACACTTCACATTAAATATAATACACTATATCTCAAAAGAGTGTTACCTCTTTACAGCAAATTCCCTAACCCAAGCTATCTACTACAACTCCTCACAGTAAAGGACGGTGATATTCATCCTAACCCTGACCCAACAACAACCCCTATCTCCCTTCACAACCATAATCAGTCTTGCAATTATCCCCTTATCAAACCTTCAAACTCTCTCCTACTAGCTCATCTTAATATACGTAGTATCAACAACAAAGTGACTCAACTCCATGCTCTCCTAGAAGTATATTCCTTTGATATTATCTGCCTAACAGAAACATGGCTAAAACCTGCCATCAAAGATAATGAAATTGTCCCACCTGGATATAATATCCTAAGAGTTGACAGAGTAGCTAAGAAAGGTGGTGGGGTTGCTATTCTATTTAAATCTGGCTTGCAATTAACAACTTACAATTGTAATATACCCCTAGACTCCAATACTGAAATTCTCATCTCTAAACTTGAACTTAACAATGCTAAATCAATCTATATTATCTGTATGTATTTGCCCCCTAGTAATAACATAGCCACCTTGGAAAATATCCTCTGCTGGCTATCCCAACACCTGCCTCAAGAAACCATAATCCTAGGCAATATAAATTTAGACTGGAATTCCTATAGCAGTACTCTTCCTACCACCCACATAAACCTATATGGTTTCTCTCAAACCATTACATCCCCCACCAGAATAAATAAAGCTAACAAGAAAGCAAGTATAGACCATAAAAAGAAAGCAAGTATATTAGACTGGATTCTCACAAATAATCCCACTCACTACTATGAGTCTGGAACCCTCCCCGATGATTTAAGTGACCACTCACTTACCTACATCATCAGACTAAAAGCAAACACCCCTACTCCAATCTCTATCAAACAAATTAGATCCAAAAAGAAATTTAAACCTGACCTGCTCCAAATGGAACTAAGAGCATGCAATTAGGTTCCCTTAAAACAACTTCCATTAGATGAAGCTGTTAATTTCTTTAATTTTACCTTCCTAGCCATTCTTAATCACCACACTCCATCCAGATCTATTAGAATTAAGGCCAAGTCTGCCACATGGCTTTCTTATGAAACCAAACACAAAATTCATCTCAGAAATAAACATTGGGCCAAATGGAGAAAGACTAAAAACCCTGCTGACCAACAAACTTTTAGATAGCTAAGAAATGACACAAAGAAGGCCATACTCTCTGATAAACAAAACTACTTCCAATATCAACAACCTAACCACAACAACCCACAGAAATTCTGCGCTAGCATTAAGCAGTTACTCCATCCAGGTCAAGCCACTACACCTAACCCTCAAAATACAGATAGGAAAAATCCCATCCATACAGCTAATACCTTCAATACCTTCTTTACAGATGCTATCCAAACACTAGATAGTCAACTATCACATAATTCCTTCACATTACCTTCATACTCCTCTACCCCACCTCTCACTTTTCGTTTCAAACCTGTCCCAACCACGTTTATCCAAACCCTACTGAATTAACTGAAACCATGCTCCCCTTCTGCAGACCTACTGCCTTCTGAATATCTACAGCTATCATCCAAGGCTGTTGCCTATCCTATTTCCATACTGATCAACAGAACTATTACTGAAGGTTACATCCCCACCTTATGGAAAGTCTCCCATATTGTCCCCCTACATAAAAGTGGACATTCCACTGAGCTGTCAATCTATCGCCCCATTGCCCTACTTTCGCCTTTACCTAAAATTATGGAAAAATGTATCCATAAACAACTACTCCACCACTTAATAGAAAACAATCTACTTTCTAACTGTCAACATGGTTTCAGACCTTCACACAGTACTACCACTGCCCTCCTTTCCTTTACTGACTACATTAACAGGAACCAAAACCTGAATAATCTTTCTTCTGCTCTATTTATCAACCTGTCTAAAGCATTTGACATGGTAAACCACCAGATTCTCATTAACATACTTAAATCTCTGTCATTAGACCTACTTTCCATAAAATGGTTCCAATCCTACCTTGACAAATGACAGCAAGCAGTACTTTGGCATAACTCTTTATCCACCTATCTACCTGTTTCCTTAAGTGCCCCTCAGGGGTCCATACTAGGACCTCTTCTTTTCTCTATATTTATTAACGACCTTCATCTAGCTTTCCCACAAGCCACTTGTATACAATATGCTGACGACTCCACATTATTATGCTCAGCTACATCCCCCCATGACCTTCACTCTCTCACCCAAAAAATATTCAACATAGTTGAACAATGGTTCACTCAGCATTGCCTTCTTTTGAACCCAAAGAAAACCAAACTCCTCCTCTTCACTCCATCTCAAAAGTCCTCTCATCTACATTTCTCTGTGACATCTACCAGTAGCACAATAATATCTCCTGACTTCACCACCAAACTACTAGGGGTCACCATCGATAATAACCTAAACTTCGACATCCACATCAACAATGCTATAAAGACTGTCAACAAAAAAATTGGCACTCTCTATAGGATTAAACGCTTCCTTTCTCCTACTGCTAAAACTGCTATCGCCCACACTCACTTGATCTCTACTCTCCTTTATGCCTCACCAATTTTTACTAATCTCTCCAAGAATAATCTCAGCAAATTAGAAATGTCCTATAATAACATTGCTAGATTTGCTACAGGCAACCGATTTCGAACCCACCATTGTATAAACTTAAACCAGCTAGGATGGTTAGAACTTCAACACCTGATTAAATTTCACCAACTAACCATTGCCCACAACATTCTCTATAAACCTTCCTGCACTCCAAGTTTAACAAACCTCATTACCCCCTATAAAAATCTGAAGTCCTTACGCTCATCACACAAACTTCTTGTATACACCTCTAAACCTCATAACAGGACTGGGGATTCTCTCTTCTCTAATACTGTTGGCAAATCCTGGAATCTTCTCCCTAGTGACCTAACCTCACTCACCTCTTTATCTCTTTAAAAACAGACTTAAACTCTACCTCAAATCATACTGACTATGCCTCTGTGCCAAACCTGACTAGTCCTATACTCCTACAAACTCATCTTACCTATCTAGTCCTTACTATCCTCTGTTACATCTTCCATCTAACTATACTTTTCTTATCTACCTTTTTCTACATTATTTATATCCTCTTTACATACATTTTCGTAAGTAAATCCAATCTATCATCACTACACATCCAACTTCCTTTTCTCTATTTCCAACCTAACCTGTACTATGTCTCCATACACTCTGTTCATACTAGTTTTTTTAACTCTTAACCTCAGTGTACATCCTTTTAAATCCTCCAGGTTTTTACTGCACTGTACTATTGTCAATGGCTTTTTTACTATGATAATTGCTATTTTTTTATTATTATAATACCTGATGTTTGTGTATTGTTTGTACTTATACTTTTGAAACATGTCTTTGGAGCTTTTTTCCCCGGGCCTCTACTGAAAATGGACATATACCCACTTAGACTAGCCCGGTCAACAAATATAAAATAAATAAAATAAAATAAATAAATATGTTCCAGTTCCCACTTTTAAAATATATACGTTTACACAGTTACAATAGTTTATATACATTTCTGTTCTTTTCCAGTAGGGTACTCTGTGGATATATCTTTAAGCTACTTTACAAACCCTTTCAACACACACACTTCAGTACCAGCAGTTTGTAATACAAACAGCATACAGTTCTAATACATTTGTAACACAAGCATATGAATTATGTTGATATTCACAAATGACATATGATTATTTACAAAATTCCAGCTAGCTGTGCTGGCAGTACTTCCTTTTGTCACAAGGCACATTGTACTTTTAGGCTGAGTTTCCTTCCTTCCTATTTTTTTTCTTTTCTTATGCTATGCACATGGCAGTAGAGTTTCTGAGGGGTTATCTCCGTTGAAAATCTTTGTGAATTTCTCCTATTTGTCATTTATATCTTTTAGACATATGAGCAAATTGTGCTGATGTTGAGTCTGCTGACTAGTTTTATATTTCTGTTTTTACCGTGCATCCTGGTAAAGCTTCTTTGTGCATTCTGCTGAGTTGCTTTCCAGAAGTTGATAGTTTCTCTTGACGTCTTGTGCTTTGCCATTGTGTCTTTTCTCTTTGCCTTTGTGTTTAAGTGAACCATTTTTCCATTTCTATCTCACACTTTTCCCGCACTCCACCTTTCTTTTAACTTCTCGGATTTCTGCATTCCACCGCAACCTTTTCTTATGTACCTTATTTCTGTATCTAACTTGACTACAAATCTGTTCTTTTGTCTTCATTCATGTTGTTTTGAGGCTCAGCCCTTTATTCAACTCCACCTGCTTCCTGTTCTTCCTGAGATGCTGAAGGCATGAGTATTTCCTTGAAACTCTTATGCTTTCACTCCATTTAGGTTCCTGGGTTTCAGCCTAGGCTTTGACCTTACAGTATTCTCTGAGCTGATTTCAGATACCAGTGGTTTAGGCTGGGATTTGACCATTTCACTAGGGATGACTTGGCAATCTCGTTTGACCAGAGTAACCTTTCCTTACTAGGAGGAAGCCTGTATGAATTGCATGATAACTCCTTGTATGTGACCTTCTGACTGTGTCTCTTAGTGAGTTTTGTGTTAGCCACCATTAAGCCTCTTTGCCAGAGAGAAGTTTAGAATGGTCTGTCCATTATTCATGTTGCCTTAACCGTGTGGACTCAGGCAGCCTGGGTTTGTTAATACTAGCTCATTTTGTCCTGATTTATTGAGGAGGGTTCGCAACTGCTGCTTGCTTGTATGCCCTCTTTTCTTTGGCTTCTCAGCCCTGCTATGTATCATAGGCTGAGATCATAAAGACTGCTCTGTCTTTGCACTTGAGTCTGTTTGCCATTAGTCTTGCTGCTACCTTCTGATTACATTCCTCACTGTCTTCCGAAGGCTGTCTCATCACAATTTTCATGGACTATTGCAAACTGCAATAGAGGTGTGCACATTGTTCCTTATTTAGGCGATTTGCTTTTCTTTGCAAAGTATTTTTCAGGGTGTGTAAGGGATCTTCTACACATATCTGGATTCCAGGAGTATATACAGAAGTCTTGTGTGGATAATTGTCACAGGATTGTTTTCCCGAGATGTCTCTAGGACACCTCAGTTCAAAGAGCTTTTCTTCCACAGGAAAGAGATCTGTATTCCTTAGTTTTTCCACTTAGTCTACTGCCTCAGCTAGGGAATTCCTCAAAATTGCAGGTCTCATGGTGTCTTTGATTCTCATGATACCTTTTGCTACATTACATATGATAAAAATCCATTGTTACCTGGAATCTATATAGCCCCAGCATCTACATCCCCTGACTTTTAGTTTCCAGTATTTGGAGGTTTGTGAATAGTAAGACTTTTTTTTTCTAGAAATGCCATATTTTCAGAATCTCGGTCTCCCATTCTCACTCCCAGCCCCAGCATAGGCTGTCACTACAGACACCTCAGACTTTGAAGAGGAGAGTCTATGGGAATAAAAGTCCAAGGTCTTTGGAACAGAAAGACAGACCAAACACATACAATAAAAGACATATTGGCATTTATAAATATTGTTGACTCTCTCATGTCTTTTTGGTGGATGTTTGGAATTGTTCAGAGACAGCACCATAGTGATGTGGTGCATAAACAAGCAAAGGGAAACCAGTTGTTAACCTCTATGCAGATTAGCCATGGCAGCCTGGTATATAGCTTTTTAGCACAATCTCACATATTCATACTATTAGAGCAAACCCAGATAAACTGTATCCCTAAATGTGAGCAAGTACCTATTCATACCTTACACCTCCTTTATCTGCTTTCTTCACTCACTTCCTTACTTCTGTCAATTTATCTCCCTTGGCTTTCTGTCTAAATATACCATAAGCCTGCTTTTCTCTCACTTCATATTGCAGTTCCTGTTTGCAGTATACTAGCTTTTATTTATTTATTTAACATTTGTTTACAGGGAAAGTCTGACTTGAAATGAAGCCAATTTTCAGTGGAGGCCCGGGGAGAAACGCTCCAGATGCATGTCTTTGTAATGTGGGAGGAAACCGGAGCACCTGGAGGAAACCCACATGAACACAGGGAGAACATGTAGACTCCACACAGAAGGCACCCCTGTGGAGAATCAAACCAGAGAACCTCTTGCTGTGAGGCGACAATGCTACCGCTGCACCACTGCACCATCCAACTTACCTTTAATTTCTCTATAAACTGCCTAAAATATTTCTAAATATTAAGTCATTGTCTTATAACTTGTATCTATTCATAATGTTTAAATATTGTGTCTAATTTGGTATAATTATTTAAACTGTGGACGTTTTTTGTATTATTTTTGAAGAATGTAAAATTATTGTTCTTAAAATGTGTTTATAATACTTTGGGGATTTTCTCCCTGGGCCTCCATTGAAAATGGGCTCCTACCCAGTAGGACTTTCCCGGTAATCAACTGTCAATAAGTAAATAAATAATGTGTGGCAGTTAAGTTGAACAGGACCAAGACAGACCTTAACCAGTGGAATCTGTATGGTGGTGGTGGTGGTGGTGGGGGGTCTTTCATGATTTGATCCTGCTGTTGGGAACACTTAAAATACATCTTCTTGCATCCACTCAACTGTTATTTGAAGAAATTCTGCTTCAGGTCCCCACCTTTCAAGTGCTGGAAGACAGATGCTTTTTACTTTCCTTGGACAGGAATTTTCCTGTATTCTTTTCCACCCTTTGCAATATTATTCAGGGACATTCTGAAAAATCAGAAGGCATCTTCAAAGGTTCTTTGTGGTGACTCCCTTCTGCCCACTGCAAAAGTGGTTCTTCCTTTTTTTGGTATGGGGCAGTTAAAACAAGTTCATCACATACTGAATCTATTCACACAAGACCAGTTGTGTTTGATGGATCCTGACCATAACAGCTATAACTGATTGCTTGGATGATAGAATCTTTATACATTTTAAGAACCATTTTGTTTTATGAGGACATGCAGTAAGTATTATGTTTTCTCTGTAGATGTCTGTAATTTCGTATACTATAGTGAAAATCAAGATTGTAAGAGCTACCTAGTTACCTTAGGAGGAGTTGCACAGTGATTGTTAATGTCAGCCAGACAATTAAATATGTTATCTACTGTTTTTATTTATCTGTTTTAACCTTAAGCTGCTTAATAGTATTGTGATTGGTCCTGCTGCTGTTATACCAGCCTGTACCCCTCTTATGTATGGTTTATTCATCTGTTTTAACCTTAAGCTGCTTAAGAATTATGTGACTGGTCCTGCTGTTGTTATACCAGATTGTATCCCTCAATACTTTTCCTGTGCTTATCCTGCTTTCATTTTCTGTTTTATTTACACAGTCCGTGTTACACCATTAAACTCTCCCCATACCTCCAGTACCTTAAATGTGCTGCTACAACATTGAGCAAGGTCGAGAACCTGATTAGAATCTTCAGTAATCACGACACAAGAAAAGGGACTGTATGTTACATCCCGATTACTTTAATAAGCACCTAAGCTTGTATTAGGAGCTGTAGCCCTGTTGAATGACTATATGTAAATTATTGGCAGTTTTTAGCTGTTTTTATGTACTTGTAACTGTTATCGCTCACCACACTCAAGACGACAGCTGTTTGGCACTACTGCTGTTGTGGTCTGACATAGCCTCTCCCCCTAAACACTAGCGGTAATATTATCAAACCAATCAAAGTTCTCCCTCTCCCCAGCAACTACTAAGATTTGAATGTTTTGTTTGTTATGAAACAGAAACTGCAACCGATACTCATACTTTATTTCCTACCTGAAAGCTGCGTCTCTGATTGTTTCTTGAAACCCGGTTTCATCCCGCTCCATTTTGCCCTCTCTGCGCTCGGGCTCCACTCCGTTCCCTTACCCCTTTCCCACCCACCCTTTGTTATCCCCAGATTTACAGCTACAAGAACACTCCTCCTCTACCTCCTCCAATAAACTAGCCGCATCAATTACAACTCTCTCATACTCCCTCCCGAAACTCCCTCCTATATCCTGTCTACACCCAAGCTAACATATCTCACACACTTGCATACTTCCTCTCCCCTTTTCCTTAATTTCATTCTGTGAATCTAATTAGCAATACCTCATACCACAAATGGCCACCTCCAAATTCTCTTCTAAGTCAAACAAACTCATATCCTGTCAACTATCCTCTAAATCAATATGCCAAATACTCCTCCTCTCCACTTCACTAAGCCTACTAATAGTAACATCCAGCATTACTTCCTGTCACTCAATTCTCCCCTTACGACACCCACTCCAGTCCATCTCTAGCACCCATCCCCTCCCTCTCAATACAGTTAACATCTGTGTAGTGAATACCATCTTCAGTGTCACACCTTTAGCCCAGGCTAAACTCTCCCCACCTCATTATCCAAACTTAGGCCATATTTCCTTGACATATGATAATAACTTTAACAAACTCTTGAAATATATCAACCAAATAGCATCAAGGCTAACCCTATGTGGTGACATCCATCCAAACCCCGGCCCAAGCAGCAACCCCTCAAGCACTACCCCTAATCCTATCTCTCACATCACCACTCATCACCCAGTAGAGAAACGTCAGATTTACTAATACTGAATATGAACATAAGGAGTATAAATAATAAAATTCATGAGCTTCATGCTAACTTGTCTCTTTACACACCAGACATTATACTACTAATAGAGACCAGGCTAAATGCTAATACCAACAGTAATGAAATACTTCCACCAGGCTATAACATTATTCACTCTGACAGAAAAATTAAAAGAGGTGGTGGTGTAGCACTACTCTATAAAAAACACCTCTCTATAGAAACACTAGCCGAAAAACCAATATAACCTAACAACTCAGAAACAATATTTGTCAAACTAAACATCAACACCAACAAAAATATATACATTATAGGTCTCTAAATGCCACTGGGTGATAATATCCCAAAGCTAGAAAACATGCTGCACTGGTGTAACAATAACCTACCCCAAGAAACACTCATAATGGGTGATCTTAATGTAGACTGATCAGAGTGCAACTCCCCCCACCCCAAAAACTGTATTAACCTACATGGCTTTTTTCAACTCATCCAGTCACCCACCAGGATAACTAAATCTTCAACCAGACACTCCACCCTAGATTGGATGCTAACTAACAGACCAGCCCTATACCCCTATTCAGGCTGTCTAACAGATAGCCTCAGTGATTACTATCTTACTTATCTAGTCAGAAAGAGAACTATCCCAAGTAAGCAATCCATTCTATTACAAATAAGAAATAAAAAACTCAACCCCAGTAAACTTTCAGAAACTCTTAAACATTGTAATTGGACCCCATTAAAACAGCTTCCCCTCCAAGAAGCCGTGAATTACTTCAACTCTACTTTTGTTTCCATTCTTAACTCCTAAGCACCAAATAGACGCATACGTGTAAAATCTAACAATGCTCCATGGTTAAAAATAGAAACACTAACTCTTCTCAGGCTTAGATCAAAGCTTGGTCTACCTGGAAAAAAATAGGACCCAACCCACATTTCAAGCTTATCGGGAACTTAGGAATAAAACAAAGAAACAGATTAAAATAGATAAAGTTAACTACTACACAGAAATACAAACCAAACACCACAAAAACCGACAACAATTCTGGTCCACAATAAACAATATCCTTATCCCAGGGAAAACAGGTACTCCCCCTTCCTCCACCACCAACACCTCAGACAATATAGCCACCCAATTCAACAAATACTTTACAGAAACCATCTTAGAACTATCCAAAAATCAAACACCCTCAATAATTAAGCCCTCCTACCCTACAGCAAACCACACTTTCTCACTGCAACCAATAGCAACTGACACTATCAAAATACTTCTGAAAAAACTAAAACCAACTACACTAGCTGCAGACAATCTACCCACAGAATACCTAAGCCTAATAGCAGAAGCCATAGCATACCCCATATCTATTCTTATCAATAGATCAATAACCGAACACTTGCTCCCTCCCATTTGGAAAACCTCATACATCATTCCCCTACATAAAGGTGGCCCATCACCTGAGCTTAATAACTATCATTCTATTGCAATTTTGTCACCACTATCAAAAATTCTAGAAAGAGTAATTCGTAAACAGGTCTCAGAATACTTACTCAATAACAAACTACTAACTAATACCAAACATGGGTTCAAACCAGTCCATAGCACAACAACCGCACTAATGGCATTTACTAATTCAGTCAACCATCACAGAAGCAGCAATAACTATGTCTCTTCTATCTTCCTAGATCTGTCAAAGGCCTTTGGTATGGTCTCCCATGCTAACCTACTAAACATTCTCTCTGATCTACATTTCTGTAATTCCACCCTAGCTTGGTTCAAAGATTACCTTACAGGGTGTGAACAAGCTGTCTCATGGCAGCAGACCTTATCTCCCCTATTACCAGTAGCCCTTGGAGTATCCCAAAGCTCTATCTTAGGCCCACTACTATTCACCATATTTACTAATAACCTCCATCTTGCAACCACACATGCTTCACACATCCAATATGCAGACGACTCAACTGTGATTTGCTCTGCTCCCTCCTTACCTGATCTTCAGACTCTAACTCAAAAACCCTTTCATGAAGTTGAGTCCTGGCTCACAAATGCTCATCTAATCTTAAACCCTAAAAAACAAACTATTGATCTTCTCACCAAACAAAACTCCTCTCCTGTCTAACACCTTCTATATAACCTCACATAACAATACCATCATAACCCTCTCACTCCACACTAAACTATTGGGAGATGAAATAGACCATAAACTTAAACTTGACATTCACATTTCCCAGACAGTAAAAAATGTGCACAAAAAATAGTACCCTATACAGGAACAAGCACTACTTCACTAAAAACACCAAAATAGCCATTGCCCAAAACCACTTGCTTTCAACCTCTTAAGAAATCTGAAATACACAATCTTGAAACCTGTTATAATAAAATAGCTAAATGTGCCACAAACCTACCAGCTAGATCACACCACTGCCTAGCACTCAAGCAACTCAGCTGGTTAGAACTCCATCAACTCCTACACCATACACAACTCACAATAGCCCATAAATTCCTCTCTGATCCTGAAAAAATACCTGCCCTTGAAACACTTCTTCAACCCTATGCTACTAGCAGACCTGTCCAGTCCACCAACAAAAAATACATCCAAAAATCAAACTGGAGATTCACTCTTTGCAAACTACATAGGTAAGATCTGGAACAGCCTGCCAGCAAACCTCACCTCATTAACATCCCTAACTCTATTTAAAACTAACCTAAAAAAACACCTCCATAGCAAGTGGCTTTGCCCTTGCTCTACTCCTGGCTAATAACTACCTACCCTCTCTCCACTCTCACCTCTTTAGCTCCATCGTACCTATAGAATGTTACATTTTCTACATCTAACTGACTAAAGCAATAGATAACCTGTGTGTCATAATCTAACAGATGGTGAACTGACACTAAACTGTGTAACAGGCTGACCATTTACCAATATAGATATTGTAGTCTTTTGTACTGTGTGAATAAAACTGTTTAATTTCTTTTATAAACAAGTCCAGATTTGATTCTGGATTTACTGTATTACTTATATCTGTTATTACTTTTTTCTACTTGTATAAGGTTTATATCTTTGGAGCTATTACATTTTATACTAGGTTTAGATTAAGTTTTATATGTTTGGAACTATTTATATGCTTGGAGTTACTACCATTTTGTACTTTTATAAGTTTTATTTGTCTGGAGCTTTTCTCCTTGGGTCTCTGCTGAAAAAGGGCTTTTTGCCCAGTCAGACTAACCCAGTTAACAAATGTCAAATAAAAAAATGAAAAAGTATTAAAGGAAGCCATAGATCCTGTTACTAGAACATCATTAATTAGTAACTGCAAAAGGTTTTCTAAGTTGTGCAGAGAAAAAAAAACAGCATCCATTCAGAGCTACTTTTTTCCTCTGGTTCTACTGTTTGAGTAACTATCTTATCTGGCTCATCAGTCAAGGTTCGTTTGTTGACCATTTCAGCATGTCTCCCCATGGATCCCAGGAAAACTCTTGCTCCATTTGAATCAGCTTGTCAGACTTACTTTGAGGTTCTTGACTTGGAAAACATTTTTACTTAATTGCTCTGACATCTGCAAGAAGAGTGTTTGGGATGCTAGGTCTTATGTTGGGTTAACCTTATCTAATTTTCCATAGGGACAGGGTTTCTTTAAGAACTATTCCTTTGTTGCTAAAGTGGTATCCGAGTTTACCTTAACCATCTTTCACTGTTCTTTCTAAAACCTAAAATTGAGGGGAAAAAGGATACTCCTTACCTTGGATTTGTATGGACGCCTCTGATAATATATTGGCAGAAGAGAATATTTTGGATCTTCTGTTATTTCTTGTGAAGGTAAGAAAAAAAGGGCAACTTGTGTCAAAGCAGACTATTTCCAAGTGTTTTTTTCTTGCTATTACCTTTTGTTATACCACCACAACAAAACTATTCCAGGCAGGGTCAAGGCTTTTTCTATCAGGCCTTGACTTCATCTGTAGCTTTTTGGAAAGGGTAGGATTCTAGACGTATTCTAGAAGAAGCAATTTGGTCCTCTGTGCTTACTTGTACAAAGCATTATAAATTAGATTCCTCTTTCAGGTCTAGGACAGGCATTGTTAGGACCATTTCTAGGGGCTTCTGGACCCTCATCCTCCCAGTCATGTTAGGTATGGTAATTTATATTTTTGCTTGGAAATGTTGGCATAGAAATTTTTAAACTGGAAGTAGACTCCAGAGAATTTTTCCTTGCGTAGACAGCAAATGTTGGAGGTGTGATGGGGAAGAAAGAGGTACTTGGGTAGATGTTTTCTGAGAGTACAGTGGGTTGGAGAACTTTAAGAATTCCCTGCGGGATGCACTGTCAGAGATGCTGAGTGGGTGGATTGGTGTGATGAGGGAGATGATTTTTCTGAGCTATGATACAGAATCGGAATTGCCTAGACATAGTAAGGCCTTGCTGTGTCTCATTATGGTGGCTGCCAAAAAAGCAATTACTAGAAAATGGAAATCAAAATCTATACCAACTATATTCGAAGTAGTGAATGTAGTAACAGAGATAAAACAACTGGAATTGAGATCTTTAGAAAAAGGTAGGAGAAACTACATAGGAAAAAATGGGAATTATGGGAACAATACTTACAGAGGAGGAATGAGGTTTAAAAGAAGGCAGGACTTAAATGAATTATGTAATGTTTGACTGAAAATGATTGCGTAGATTATAAGTGATGTACAATGTTTGCAACTGGGAGTGTGTCAGTATAATTTTGATGTAAAATTCTTGCAACTAGGATTTTGTCGGTGTGGTTTGTTTTCTTTTATATAAATGTATGATTGCTTATGTTGTAAGTGATGGTTCAATAAAGATTATGGGTGGCGCAGTGGTGCAGCGGATAACATTGTCACATTCACAGCACGAGCTTCTCCGGTTTGATTCTTGGCTGGGGTGCCCTCTGCGTGGAGTCTGTATGTTCTCTTAGCATTCTTGTGGGTTTCCTCCGGGTGCTCTGGTTTCCTCCCACATTCCAAAGACATGTGTCTGGAGCGTTTCTCCCCGGGTCTCCAGTGAAAATAGGCCCTGTCCTAGTTGGACTTTCCCGGTCAACAAATGTTAAATAAATAATTGTTTCTTGTTTAAAAAAGGGGGGGGGCAGGATTTGAATAATTTCTGTAATGTTGCTTAGGCTATATGACGATATGATGTATAACACTATGTGTGAAGTATAATGCATATTAATTGTAATTTGCTTTTTTGTATAAATGTAAAATTGCGTATGTCACAAGTGATAAAACAATTATTTATTTACCTACAAGGATGCATGGATCGTGCCATCCCTAGCAAAACCAAGACTCACTCCCCTAAGAGAAGGAAACCAGTCTGGTGGACCCCTGCCATAAACAGGTTATACAACAAAAGGAGGTAACTAGTTCAGAAAAAAAGCAAATCCCAAGAAGGAAAGACATACCTGATCAGTATCAGTAAGAAACTAAGGTCCCTCATAAAATCATCCAAGGCTAACTTTGAAAGAAAAATAGCCAAGGATTCGAAAGATAACCACAAAGCCTTTTTAGCTATGTCAAGAATCTTAGTGGCAACTCGCAGATATGCTCTGAGATAGAGCAAAATAGCACAAACTATACTGAACCTACTGATATTGCCAACATTCTGGCAGATAGATTCAGTGCAAACTTCACCTCCCTCTCACCTTCAAAAGGGCCCACAACAATACCGGAAAAGTGTAGTGTCCCGGAAATCACAGAAGCACAGGTGAAAACAGCCCTTTCAAAAGCCAAAAACACAGCATCAATGGGGCCAGATGGTGTCCCAGGCTGCATCTTGCACGAATTACAGAAAGAACTAACCCCCCACCTAAACCCACTGTTCAACCTCAGCCTCTCCACAGGCTACATGCCCATAGAATGGTGCACAGCAATGGTTATTCTGCTCCACAAAGGAGGGGCCACAACTGACCCTGGTAACTATCGCCCCATAAGTCTGACTAGCCTGGTCTGCAAGGCTGTGGAGTGTATCATCATGGAACTCATTAACAAAGACATTGGGACCCTCCAAACACTTGCCCTGACCCAGTTCGGCTTTGTTAAGGGCAGATCATACCTACTAAACCTGGTTGACTTCGAGACAGTTGCCAAGGCCATAGACGAGGGAAAGGTGGTTCACACAGCCTACCTTGATCTCGCCAAGGCGTTCAACACCATTCCTCACTCGGGTATTATAGAAAAACTCACCAGCCTGAACATAAACCCCTACGTCACAAGATGGGTTGCCAACTGGCTTACAGACAGAACTCACACAGTAAGAATAGCGGGCTCTAGGTCTGACTCTAAACCAGTCACAAGTGGTGTCCCACATGGCTCAGTTCTGGGACTCCTACTGTTCAGCATATATTTCTCAGAAGTGCAGGCAAACACAGGAGGACTATGGCTAACCAAGTTCGCCGATGACTGCAAACTGGGAGCCATAACTGACTCTCCGGCTGACATGGACATCCTCCAAAAAGGCCTTACTGAGACAGACACCTGGTGTCAAAGCCATGGCCTCAAGCTAAATGCCAAAAAATGCATAGTCATCCCGTTTGGGAAAAACAAAACACCCACAAATTACCACATAGGTGGCAGCCCCCTTAATACAGAAGAGGTAATAAGAGATTTGGGGACCCAGGTAGATAGTAATCTCTCCTTTGACAATCATATTGCCAAAGTAGTTAGGAAATCCTTCTTGTGGCCCATCTAATTACTAAGGGGTTCGCATCTAGAAATAAAGAGGTTATAGTGCCCCTCTACTCGTCACTCATTAGACCCATCATAGAATACGGTGCCCCATTTGGGATGTACCTCACAAGATACTTCCAACAGCTCGAAAGACCACAAAAGCACCTCACCAAGAGGATTACTGGCCTCAAACATATGTTCTATGCAGCTCGACTGAAAAAAAAGTCCGGCTGTACTTAATGGCATATCGCTTACTCAGAGGTGATCTCTGCCTGACTTACAAAGCCATGTCCAACTCAGAATTGATGGACATGCTCCACCTAAAGAAATCCAAGTCACTGCGAGCCACGCGCTCTAGTGAGCTAAACCTCGCCACAACAATAAATAGAACATGCTGGAGGGATAGATTCCTGTCACAACGACTCCCCGTGCTTTGGAACAAAATTCCTAACTACATTAGGCAGAGCCCCTCACCAACGCTCTTCAAGAGAAGCCTTGACGAGTGGATGGGTAACAGAAAATACACCCCTAGGATCACTTCATTGGCTCTGCTTGACAGAGGCTCAGCTAATTAATCAATGGGGTGGCGAAAGCCGACACACTCTGGCTAGGCTTATAAATGCCCTCGGGCTGATAGCTTAGTACCTACCTATGAACCTATAATTCAGTAAAGGTGTGTTTAAAAAAAAACTGTGGTAATCTACCTGTGTAGCTTAGATTACTACAGCAGTGATCCATATGAAGAACATAGTCCATTTGTGTAATTTGAGTTATTTTGTAACAGTAGGTGTTTGAATAATCTTTGCTGACGTAGTCATTCCCTCCATCTCTCTTGTTTTTTGTTGTTTTTATGCCGGGGTGTGGACTTCTATTTGTTGTTGTTCATAGTATTTTTCTTTCAGTTCTCAGCCTTCCTCTCTCTGTCAGCCAGAAATCTCTGAAGGACTTAGCAGCCACACATCTTTTAGTCAGCACAGCTTAAGCTGACTAATGGATTAAAAGCATGGAAGCTGCCCTGAAGCTTTAGAAGCTGGCCGTCTGTTATATCCTTAGCATGGTGGAACCCATGTAGCTTAGGCTACTGCATCAGTGATTATTGTAAACATCTACTGATCTGAGTTGACTAGTGGGCTAATGCACTACTGTAATGGTACTTTTGCTTACACTGTACTTTTTATACTCCAGCAAGTTTATATAAAATGTATAGGGTGGGGGGTCCCATAATTGTTGATGCACATCAGGAGACAGTGGTGATGGGCAACATATCTTTCAGTGATGCTCAAAACTTGTGAGGTTCTTTTAGTGATGCTCAAAACTTGTGAGGTATAGAGAGCATCTGTAAGGGACTGTTAGACAAGCTCCTAGGGTATCACTGGCAAATAGAATAAATAAATATTTTAGTTGGCTAGGAGAGCTACATGTGATCTCTTAAAGTCACCGGTTTCTATGATATTACTAATTGCAAAAAAAAAAAAATAAGCAGAAATTTGAAGACCCTATGAGAACCAACAGTGGTGGGGTGATAAGGTTAGTAGACTCAATAAAGGTTCTAGATTTGAGAAGCGTTATGAAAAGTTAGGTCATATGCATAAAATAAGTGGAGACTGGGATCAGCTAAAAAGGGTAGAAGGTTAAGGGAGGAAGTGATCAAAATTGTGATATTTAAAAGGGAAGTCATATTGCAGTAGATTAGAGTACAGAAAATACATGGGGTCTGAGAAAAAAAAATGGAGAATATCATTTATTATATATGGCCCTTGTTAAAAGCCTCTAAAGGTTATGGTGACTATGTGCCTCTTTTATTTTAATGTGTCTTCTTAAGTTTGCTTCTTGAAGCAAAAAAGTCTTGATAAACTGTAGCTCTGGGTTGCTGGGAGAATTGAAATGTAATTAGAATACTATGAGTAATGTTATTGTGACAGAAAAAAAAATCAGTTTTGTGAGGAAATTGCACAGAGCTCCATATATCTGAATAATCCTGAATGTGAACGTTGACTGTGCTATTCTCAATAAACTTGGAAGGCTTTATTTAAAAAAAAAAAAAAAAAAAAAAAAACAATAGAATTTGCATCTCTTACATAAATACTTACTGACCTCAGCAAGACACACAGCACATTCTGGGTGTAAAATTGGTGACTCAGTGAAAACTGCTGAATAAGTGTCTCCTCTGATGAAGGGTGAAACATATTCCTTGTAGAAACTATGTAATGCTTGACTAGGAAAAAAATGGTAGGACCTTTAAATAAAATATTATCAAATTGGAAGGTATTAGTGTGATGCCCTGGATTTGTTCTCTGTCTTTTGCTTGGACAGGCTCTCGGTCTCCCATGAAACTGTATACGATACAGAAGGTATTAGAGAAACAATGAATAGTTTGTGGCCACTAAATTATACTTAATATTGTCAAGAGAAAGAAAGAAAGACAAGCATCTCTGGAGCAAATCTAACTGCAGTGGAAGATGAAAAAGAAAGTTTGGTGTTCCCTTTTGCAATATGGTGAGATAATTGTAGAACAAACAAAATGCACCAGTCTTGCACTAACAAACTTGTATTTATTTATAAAATAAGATAAAAAATAAAAAACGTAAGTGCTTTCACAATAATTCCTATCGCTTCATCAAACAACTAAACAACTAAAAGTTGCAGTTCACTTTTAGTTGTCTGATGAAGCGATAGGAATTATCGTGAAAGCGCTTATGTTTTTTTATTTTTTATCTTATTCTATAAATAAATACAAGTTTGTTAGTGCAAGACTGGTGCATTTTGTTTGTTCTACAGTTCTGCTGATTTTGCACTTTTCCTTACCCTGAACCGTTTTGATGGTGAGATAATTAACTGAAATGCAGTTGCAAAGTTGTTGAAGATGGATGTTAAAACTGCAGTATTTTTGTATAGAAAAGCAAAAGTAGATGTAAAGCAGATGTATGTGGCATTAAATTGGTCACATTTCTGCTCAAGACTAGGTGAGTAAAATGTAGTAACTAGGTCTCTGTGGCGCAATCGGTTAGCGCGTTCGGCTGTTAACCGAAAGGTTGGTGGTTCAAGCCCACCCAGGGACGTATCCTTTTAAAATATTAAGTAGAGTAACAGTGTTTTTTTTACAATAAAGCTATCTGAGGTTTTGTACTACATAAATCCTTTTATCAGACTTTAATGCTAGACATAGTATTTCAGTGCTGATTTTTGCCTGGAAGGGAAAACACATCCTGTGACTTCTTTCCCACTGTGAGAAGGGAGGGAGAGAGAGAGATGACGTGTGTGTGCCAGAACCTGAAACCTTAACTCTCAAGGATCTTGAGCCACGAACCTTGCCATCTTAAGGTTACAGGAGGACACTGTCACAAGAGACATACTAATTCTGTCTTTGTGATCTGTGTCATTTAGTATAACTTTACAAGTTACATTGTTAAGAATTTTGTCACATTTTTTTCTTTTATGTGTCTGTTGCCCCATAGGAAAGAGGTGATACATTCTGTTCTCTGTTTCTAGATTCAAGTTTGGATACTAAAGCATTGACTAGTGTCAATAACTTAACTGCTGACAAAGAAGGCTAATGTTAGTCTGATAGCCAAAGAGGCTTTTTGTAAAAGTTTAGTTAGTTGTAAAACGTATCACATCACCTCTATATTTTTTCTTTTTTTTTTTTTTTTTTTTTTTTTGTTTTTTTTTGTCAGTTGGGTCAGCATGGTATATCTTCTTTTCTCTTGGAAACCAATGAATTAATAAAGCTTAAAATATTCATGAGAACTATTTTTGGAATTTCATATTTGTTGATGTAAATTCTGGCATATGGGATCTTAACAAGAGTACACAGTTTTTAAAGTTTTTTTTAAAAATATGTGGTCTTCATAAGATTATTGAGAAGAAATAACTCAATTTCTCTTACTGGGGTAGTCATATTAAAATGAGATATACACTGTTATGTTGCATACCTTAGGTTTAAACTAAGCGATTTTAAAATCGAAATGTTAATTTGTGAAATAATAAAAAACAGAAAATGTCTGAGTATAGTCTTATTGAACAGGTATACATAGCTTTCCACATGCTACTCTTAACTACTGTGCACACAAAGTAATATTCACTGTTAAGGGTGGGCAGCGCAGTGGCACAGGAGTTTGCTTTGTCGCCTCACAGCAAGAGGTTCTCCAGTTTGTTTCTTGGCTGGGGTGCCTTTTGTGTGGAGTTTGCATGTCTCCTTGCATTCGTGTGGGTTTCCTCCAGGTACTCCGGTTTTCTCCCATGTTACAAAGACATGCGTCTAGAGCATTTCTCTACAGGCCTCAGATGAAAATTGGTGCATTCCAAGTCAGAATTTCCCTGTAAACAAATGTTAAATAAATAAATAAATATACTCAGCAGTTGGATTGCTATTCAGTCATTCCATAAAGAATAATCTGATATTGTCAGTTTTCATTTCATCCTCACATATGGGTTTGGATCCAATCCGTTGGATCAGACTCTTCCATTACAATAGCTCATGGCAACCAAAAAGCTTTTGGGCACCACCCCTTACCTAATGCATCCCTCCCTGTTACCTCAGTTCTCATTTGCCACTTCTCGATCATGCCTGTGCTCCTGGACAGATAAGTGGGATTTTTCACACTTTACTACCTTTTTTCCTTTGTCTTTCATTAAGGTTATAGTTTTAACTTTCAATGCTTTCTCCCCTGTCTTATTAAAACTTCCTTCTTTCTCAGTACAGTAGAGGGTTGATTATCAGAAACGTCAGTTATCTGAACCCCATCTTCCAAAGTTTTTGGGTAGGAAAAAATCATAAAGTCTGAATATGTAAACATTATATGTAATAGCTTGATCTTGTTTTTTTGAACTTGTATCTGCTTTTGTGTGAAAAATATTCTTTATTGTCCACTGGACTTGCTGAATGGTTGAAAAGTGTATTCCCTGAGTGCAGAAAAAAAACAATATTTTAGTTTTTTTATCCAGTTCAATGTATGTTTGATTATCTGAACCGTTTGATTATCCGAACTACCATTCGTCCCAATTAGTTCGGATAATCGATTCTCTACTGTAAACACTTTTTATTAGGTTACTTTCACTTTCTCTTCCTTATATCCTTTGGGTAGCTCTGCTACTATCATTAGTAGCTTTCCATCTTCTTTTTCTTTTTACTTTCTGTCCTACTGGTAAGTAGAGAGGTATATATTGAAATTTTAGTGAATGTTCTAAGTGAGGTCACAAAATTCCTTTTAGTGACTCTCACAGTTTGTGTTTACTGTTTGGGCCACCTCCATTTACAGGAGGATTGTTCGATTTGTCATTCCTTCAACCATAGGCCCCTGGTTGAAATAAAAAACAAATTGATTTTAAGGGACATGTTGCCATCTTCTTTTGGAGAGGCCATTTCTGGCAGTGACCCCAAGCCTGCTGAAAAGTCTAGGTTGGCTCAGTTGAGCCCTGCTTCTTTCTGAAAGAGCTCTGACAAAGAGAAGAAGAAATCTTCCTCAGCTCCCAAAGACTCTTTGGAGCCGAAGACTAAAATATTCAGGATGTCCAAGAAAACAACTCAGTTGGATCCTTCTGCTTTGAGTATGTCTGCCTCAGATCCGGCTCCAAGTCAGTCTGATAAAGATAGAGTGCAGCCATTGCACTCTAATCCATCCACCAGCCCTTTTAAGCCGATTGTGTCTCTACCAAGGACCAGCTACTTCCCCTTTTCTTAGTGGAACCAAATCTCCATCCACCTCCTCTTCCCACTCTACCAGAAACTTTAGAGAGGAAGACGTGGAGCGGATGGTCCAGAAGATATTGTGTGTGCCAGGCATTACTAAGTCCCCTTTGGCTCCTACCCATAAGGTCCAGGATTCATCCAAGCTGTCCACTCCCCTATTAGTTCCTCCTCTGACTTCGGGGCAAGTTTTGCCGCTATCGGATCCGACACACCCAGTGTTTCCAGCTCAGACCTGAGAATTTCTTTTTCTTCAAATTGGGCCTGTGCTTGGAGCTCCTTGGCGTTTTCAGAGCCAGAGGGCTCTCGGAGCTGTCGTTTGCCTTGTTGGCCACAGGTGCGTTCGACTCCAGTACCTTCTGAGCAGTCTGTGCACCTCAGGGCTTCTGTGCAGGTCAGCTCGGGTCTAGCTTTGACCCCAGGCAAGCTGTCTTCAAAGATTGGGGGATCCCCGATCTATAGACATGGCCTGTTTGATCCGGGGTCCTTCTCTACTCAGGAACAGTTAGCCTTTGGGGCTCTGGAGAGGGCCATAGCTGCCTCTATAGCTAGGAAGACACCTCCATCATTAGATCCACAGTCTTCCCATCAGCAGCCCTTTCGCGCACATTCTGACCATAATATTCAACAGGGACAGTGGATCTTTAGGCCCCAGGATACCCATAAGGGTACCCTCACCTCTTCTGATACCTCCCCAGAGCACCCCATTGAGGAGGTCCCCCGGAAGACTCCATCAAGGAGTCAGCCATGGAAGACACTGACCTCGATGAGGGAGAAGGATCACCACGGTCACCTCCTGAGGATGTTTCCTTCAGGGATGTCCTGGAGATCTTGAAACAGAGAGGTGGCTGGCAGACCAGTAGTCCTTCACCAGAGGAGTCGGTGTACCTGGCGGCCTTTGGATCCCAACAGTCTACCTCCTGGGTGGCTCTGCCCGTTGACAAGCTTATAGACTTGATCTATCGGTGGGGGTGGGAGACCCCAGACTCCATTGAGCCAACTCCCAAGAGACCTAACAAAATAATTACAGTGCCAGCAGACAAAAAGTTTTGGACTAAAGGGGTTGCAGTAGATGCCATGGTCGTTGCAGCAGTTACCAAGAAGGAACTCTGAGAGGAAAGTTCCACTAGCATTGACTACTTTAGACCATTGTTAAGTGAACGAACCAAACCAAATGAAGGACAAGAATTCAATCAAGGGGAAGTCCTTACAGGAGGCAATAAAAGTACTTACAAGACTAGCTTCCTATGCACTTATTCCTTGGATTACCAAAATATCAGAGACATTCTGAACAAAAATTGTAATATTATTATTGAGGACCAAACTTTATTTAAGACCTTGGGGACTAAGCCTAAAATTACTTATAGGAGAGGCCCCAATTTAAAGTCCTTGTTAGAAAAAAAGGGGAAGCCCCACTCTAATAGACCTAATGGCATGTTTAAATGTGGGGCTTGCCCCCAATGTAAATATATTTTGGTAGGTGATAAGGCTTTTATTAAAAATAAACCTTACACTGCGAATGCTAGGTATAACTGTGAGACTAAAAGCGTTACTTATGTAGCTTTATGCGACCATTGTAGCACATTTTACATTGGCAAAACAGAAAGAAAAATTAAACAGAGAATATATGAACACTGTTATGCCATATGTAAGAAAGATACTAATAATGCATTGGCAAAACATGTATTGGCGTGTCCTGATCATGGTTTAAAATTTTTCGTCCTCCAACATAGACACATGGACATAAGAGGGGGGCCTTGGCAAATATTATTAGAGATAGATGAACTGATGTGGCAAATTAGAACAGGGGCACATATTTTTCCAGGCCTCATTGAAAATTATCTATTAAAAGCATTTTGAGACTTTCAGCTTTGAGGAGATAATTAGTATATTTATGTATTCAAAAATAGTTGATAAAACATCATTTATTTTTTATGTACTTTTGTACTAATCGATTATTTAACACGAGTGCATATAAGATTAATATTTATTTAATGTTACAATACACATTTTTCCATTTTTGAAATGTTTTAATATAAATTTGTGGCATTATATTATTTTGTTATATATTTTATAATTTTTTCTAACTTAGATGGTTTTTAGCTGACTGCTTAGTATTTTGGGTACACATAGAATTATGTATATATATTTTTTGTTGGTTTAATGCTTATTTTTCATTACCCTCTTGATACACTTTTTAATATATATATATGTATATATATATATATATATATATATATATATATTTTTTTTATTTATTTACATGCTTTCAGAGTATGCTTTTTATCTACTTGCTTAGGAGATTTTGGCTGTGATTTTCCTTTAATTTACAATGAAGCATTATTAATTAATTGATCTGAATTTAATTCACTATAAATGGACTGTTAATTGAATTTTATTTTGTCTGAAAAAGGTGAGGCACAGTCCACACCGAAAGTGCTCATTAAACGTCTTTTTTGTATTTTGCCGGCTCTCATTGTGTTTCTACTCGTCTTGCTTTGCTTTAGCAGATCTGATAAAGGAGCAAACAGATACTCTTGAGGGAGCCGTAGCTGAAGGGATCTGAGAAAGGGTTACTTCCCAGCTAGAAACCCTACATTCTATAGCTAATTCTTTCATGAGGCTCATATCACAATCACATGCAGCTGAGGGAACAAGCAGAGCAGCGGGTTCAGGCATATCTATGAGGAGGCATGCCTGGATGTGCCTTTGCGGAGCCTTTTAAGTCTTTGTTTGTCAACGCCCCATTTGACTGCACATCCCTTTTTGGTCCCAAGGTCAAAGATACACTATGCAGGTGTGAAAAGGAGGGTAAGACTCTCTCTGCCATGGACATATGTTTTTCCACCTCTTAGCCACCATATCAAAGAGTCAGAGAGGTGGTGGCAAAATGTAGTTCAAAAAAATCGCAAGGGTCTTATCCTGATACACATGGAGAGAGTTCCCCCAAAGGCAGAGGGGGAACAGTTCTGTCTCTTCTTTTGCGGCAGAGAAGGCCTGCAGAACCAAGAGTACAGAGAAACTTTCTTTGGGAAACCCTTTCAGCACTCCTGAAAGGAGGCCCGATTGCTCACCTCTGGAGGCATTTGGGGTCATCTATCCCTGCACTGGAGAGCCTGGCTAAACATAACCACCAACTTACGGGTGCAGAGGGTAATATCCAGAGGTTACCTAATTCTGTTTCTCTGCCCACGTCCCCCAAACAAGAAAATCCCAGACATTTCACCCGGTCAAAGAGATCATGCAGTTGTTCAGATACAAAAACTGCTGAACAAGAGAGACATCCAAGAGGTCCTCCAGACCATATAGGCTTTGGAACTTACAGTTCTTTTTAGTTCCAAAGAAAACAGTTGACTAGAGACCAGTACTGGATCCCAGCAGGCTAAACAAGTTAGTTCAACTCCAAAAGTTTCAAATGGCCATGGTACAGTCCATACTTCTTTTTTTGGAACAGGGTGATTGGATGTACTCCATAGACCTTCAGGATGCATGCTACCATATAAAGATGGACAGGCAATCCAGAAGGCATTTACGCTTACAGCTGGGAGACAGTCATTACCAGCTCAGAGCACTGCCCTTTGGCCTCACTACCGTCCTCAGAGTGTTCACCAAATGCATGGAAGTGGTAGTGGCTCACATGAGATGGCAAGGATTCTGTGTGTTTCCCTATTTAGATGCCTGGCTCATTTCTGCCCCGACCAGGCATCTAGTTATCCAAGCAAGTGACTTTGTTATCTACATCTGTACAGAGTTAGGCATAACCATAAATTACGAAAAATCTCATCTGGAACCTTCCATAACATTGGAATTTATAGGAGAAGTCTTGGATACGAGCCAGATAATCACAAAACTTCTATCCCTCAGGGTACAGACGATCAGAAGCCAAACTCACAAGCTGCTTCAAAACAGGATGATAGCTGCCCATTTCATCCTACAGGCTCTGGGATCAATGGTAGCAACTATCACCCTGGTCCACCTAGTGAGATTTCACATGCGAATACTACAGTGTTTACTAGCTGCACAATGGTCAGTTCTCTGTCACCCTATGTCGTACCAGATTCTCATTACGGATACTTGCAAAAGAGATCTCTCCTGGTGGATTCATTCCACTCAGCTAACACAAGGCCGAACCTTTGTTCCCTCACAATCACAGGCCATGGTGACCATGCACACTTCCTAGATAGGGTGGGGGGCATTACCTAGGGAAGACAGTCCATGGCACATAGTCTGCCAGCGAGCCTAATTTACACATAAATGTCCTGGAGATGAGAACGGTGCTTCTAGCATTGCAGGCTTTCAGAATGCTCTCCCTAGAGGAACGGTGGCAATTCAGTCAGACAATGTCAGTGGTCAGGTACATAAACAAAATGGAGGAACCAAGTCATACCTCCTGTGTTGAGAAGCACTCCGGGTGTGTCAGTGGGTGATCTCTTCAGACCGTTTTCTTCTAACAATGCACAGTCCTGTTAAGTCCAGTGTGATAGCAGGCAAGCCGAACAGATCCATTCTCATGCTTTACAAGTCACTCCCCAACCAGAAAGTGGTGCAAGAAATTTTCCGCAGATGGGACCAGCCTTGCTGTGACCTCTTTGCATCCACCCTGAACAACAAATGCAGCAGCTACTTTGCCCTAATTCCATGACCGGGAAGTCACCGGGGGATGCTGCAGTACATGATTGGCCTGCCGGTCTACTGTATGCCCCCCCCCCCACTCTCTTGATTCCCAAATTTCTCCAGAAAACAAACAGGTTAAAGAGAATGGTAATCCTCATTGCCCTTTTTTGGCCTCAACAAATCTGGTTTCCCTTTCTTTGGCCTCATTTACAGAGAAAACCTTGAACTCTGGAACTCATTCCAGACCTACTGTCACATCTGACAGGAATGAGTCATCCCAGTCTGTCCAGTCTCAAGCTGGCAGCTTAGTTTCTCCAATTCCATTAATAGCCAGACAAAGTGCAATTAGAAACGATCTCTGATTGTCACATTGGGGAAAGATAACTCATCACTGATTTCCCACAAACTCTGCAAAGCCTTTTTGAAGGGAACCCTTTTGCTAAGACCACCTCTTAAAGACCCTTCCCCTCCTTGGGACCTAAACTTAGTACTGCATTTTATCATCCAGCCCCCGTTTGAACCCACACCAACATGTGATTTAAAATGTTTGTCTTGAAAGACCATCTTCCTAGTGGCCATTTCATCTGCTAGAAGAATATCAGGGATTCAGGCTTTATCTTCCCAACCTCCATACCTGATTTTTCATAAAGACAGAGTTCCCTTGCACACCAAGGCCTCCTTTTTACCTAAAGTTTTTTCAGAGTCCAGTATCAATCAAACCATTAACTTGCCTGTTTTCTTTCCTAACTTCAATAACAAAGGTGAATACGTACTGCATTTGATGGATGTCCATAGGCAATTATGTTTTTATCTACACAGGACAAAAGAGTTTAGGAAGACAAATCAATTATTTGTCTCCTTTGCAGGCTTTAGGAAAGGCCTTCCAGTATCCAGAGTTACTCAAGCAAAATGGCTCTCTGATTGCATTTCCTTCATCTACTCTAGACAAGGTATAAATCTTCCCAAACCTGTTCAAGCTCACTGAACCAGGGCCATGGCCACACCGGCAGATGTTCTTCATCTCACATTGCTGCAGTCCTTACACTTGGGTAGTCCGCTGTCCTCGGTCGGCCCGAATATCAAAGTATAAGGCTGACGTCGGTCAAGGCGCATTTGACTGACATCAGGACGTCAGGGTACAAATGCGCATGACCGATGTCATATCCTCAGTCTTTTTTGCCGCATGGTCCGATGCAGAAGCAGCATTGCAAGTGCGGTTGGCGTTCTGAAATTTTTCGATTTGAGTTTCAGACCGAGTCAAAGTTGGCTAAGTACCCGTTGGGGAATATTTTAGTTTTTCTTGCCTCAGTGGTTTACCGGATGTCAGAAAAAGTGAATAATTGTATTTCTTGTGGGAAACAGATACCGCATAGAGACTATCATACTTTGTGTATTCCTTGTTTAGGGCCTGAGCACGACGTTGTTGGGTGTCGCTCTTGTGCTAGATTCAATAAGCGCACTATAAAGAGAAGGTTAGATTGTGCCAGGTTAGTCTTGAAGCGGTGCAATTATAAAATGCCGTCGGATGCTCCGCGCCCGCTTCTTCAAGAAGCGCAAGGACAAAGCAGTTAAGCCTAGGCTAGAAGAACCGTCCGTACCGGACGCCGGTTCTTTAGAGGTGTCGGTGGAGCCGGTGGTTCCACCGGAGGTTTCTTTGGGATCCCAGGGAGAGACTTTGTTATTGCAGGATGTGGCCTCTCAGGAGGCAGGTCAGGCTGAAGGGGCTTCTCAGGTTACTATACTCCCCTCCCTTCCTAGGGTGGTTAGGCCCTCTCCTTCTGTTTCCAAGGCTTCTCCCAGAGGCAGGCCAGGTTTAGCTTCAGTTGGCGTCACCCCTAGTTCTTCAGGAACTGTGCACAAGAAGCATATGCTTAAAATGGCAGAAGATTTGATTACTTTGATTAGGGGTTCTTTGCCCCCTCCTGATAAGAGACCTAGGGTGGAGCCTGAGCTAGGGAGTTTTGAGCAGGCTTCGGATGTTTCAGAGTCTTCGGCTGAAGACTTGCAGGAGTATTCTCCTTATTCTGATTCTGATGTGGATGATTCTACTCCTTCTGCTTCTCCTCCTGAGGATTTTTCTTTTTCAGAAACTCTTCATTCCATGAGGGAGCATTTTAAGTGGGAAGGTCAGGACTTCTCTGATTCCAGGAAAAGGCTTAGGGAATTTTTGTTTTTACCCCAGCATAGGCCTTTGGCTATACCTCCTGTTTTGGATGTGGTGGAGGATGTTTTTACAGAGGCTTCTCTTAATCCTGATTCTTTGCCTCCTGCTCCTGTTAAACCGGATAGGTATTACAGGGTGCCTGAAGCTCATAAGTATCTTTTTAAGAGTCCTAGGGCAGACCCAGAAACTGTTAGTCAGGGGCCTAAAGGTATTAAGGCTTCTGTTGTCAAGAATCCGGTTCCTACAGATAAAGAGGCCAGGGCCTTGGATAGATGGGGAAAGAAAGTGTATACTTCTTCCACTCTAGCTATGAGGGCTTTGAATTGCCAGTTTCACATGTTGAAATACCAAAACTATCTCCTCTCACAATTGAAGTCTAAGGTTGATGCTCTGGCGGAAGGTATTTATTGTAAAGAGTTACAAGATTTAGTACATGTTTCTGAACAGGTGGGTAAGCATTCTTTGCAATGTGGTTTTGATGCTGTACAGGCCTCGTCTAGGGTGGCTGCCACTGGGTCAGTTCTTCGCAGGCACGCCTGGCTGAGGGATCAGAATTTATCTGACCATGTTAAAACAAGGATTTTAGATGCTCCTTTACAATCTGATGTGTTGTTTGGTTCTCCTGTTGAGGCAGTTTTAAAGAAAATGGAAGACAAGGCTAAGTCTATGCAGACTGTTAAAGATTTTTTGCAGGTTCAGCCTCCAAAGTTTAGTAGAAATTGGCCTACTAAGGGGTGGACGTATCCTTCTTATGATTCCCAGTCTAGAGGTAGATCTAGACGTGGTAGAGGCAGAGCTCAGGGCTCTTTCAGGCCTAGAACAGGGAGTTCTCCTGCACAGTCTTCGGATGAGGGCAGGGGTCAGTCCTTTCGTAAACAGACCCAATGACCTACCTTTTCAGCTGCCAGAGCCTTCTCGTCTGGCAGCACCTTTGGGAGGAAGGTTGGCACTTTTCAAAGAAAATTGGAGTTTAATTACCCAAGACAGATGGGTATTGGATATCATACACCACGGTTACAGGTTTTATTTCCATACCTTGCCTCCTTTCAAAGGCATGCCAGACGTTCCTCCTCAACAAAGAATAGAGGCTCACAAGCAAATTTCTCTGTTACTCCAAATAGGGGCCATACAGCCGGTCCCTATGCCAGAAGTGGGCCTAGGATTTTATTCTCGCCTGTTCCTAGTACCCAAGAAAGGGAACACGTGGAGACCAATTTTGGACTTATCTATCCTCAACACTTATCTGGACATTCCCAAGTTCAAAATGTTGACGTTACAGCAGCTTTTACCTCTGCTGGGCAAAGATCATTGGATGGTAACTTTGGATCTCAAGGAGGCTTATCTTCATGTTCCTATCAGACTGAGTTGCAGGAAGTATCTGCATTTTCGAGCTGGGACTTCTCATTATCAGTTCTCTGCATTGCCCTTTGGCTTATCTACTGCGCCCAGAGTGTTCACGAAAGTTCTGGCTCCAGTGATAGCTTTCCTCAGGTTAAAAGGAATACAGATCTATCCTTATTTGGACGATTGCCTGATTCTGGCTCAAGGAAGGGACGAGCTTCTTCATCATTTGGATTATGTGATAGCAGTGCTAAGATGCCTGGGGTATTCTGTGAACGAAATAAAGTCCAGTCTAGTACCCTCTCAGGACATGTGCTTTCTGGGTGTGAGACTGAATACAGCATCCCAGATGGCCTTTTTGACCCCGGACAAACAAAAGAATCTTTCCCTTTACTTTCATCAGTTGTCTCATCAGTCCAGGCTGACTGCAAGGACAGTCCTTCAAGCCTTGGGGTTCATGGCATCTTGTATTCTGGTGCTTCCCAATGCCAAACTGCATATGAGGAAGCTACAATGGTATCTCAAATGTATGGACACAGCACTGCCAGGATTTGGACACTGTCATTCAAATAATACCTTGCATTCAAAAGGAATTGTTGTGGTGGGCTCAGGAATGTCACCTAAACAAGGGACTCTCTGTGACCCGGCCAGAGGCGAGTCAGATTCTAACGACAGATGCCTCAGACAAAGCTTGGGGAGCTCATCTGAATGGAAAGTGGATACAAGACAAGTGGCCTGCCAGACTACAACATCTACATATCAACTTGAAAGAGATGTTAGCAGTCCAGTTTGCATTAATAGCTTTCAAGGATTTACTTCTTCCAGGGCAGGTGTTGATTCTAACAGACAACACAACTGTCATGTGGTACATCAACAAGCAAGGCGGAACACATTGTTATCCTCTATGCAGGCAAGCAATGATTTTGTGGGAGACTGCTCTCAGTTTACAGCTAAATCTTCAGGCAAGGTTTCTGCCGGGAGCACAGAACTCCTTAACAGATGTGTTGAGCAGACAAATTATGGATCCCCACGAGTGGAAATTGGATCCTCATGTATTTCAGAAATTGACAGTGTCATGGGGAACTCCAGACATAGATCTGTTCGCTTCTCCACTAAACCACCAGCTGCCAAAGTTTTGCAAAAAAGGTTTCATCCCACAGCTTGGAAAGTGGATGCTCTTTCTTTCAATTGGAGCAATCTTCATGTGTATGCCTTTCCGCCTCTGCCTCTCCTCCCAAAGGTACTACTAAAGGCCAGACAAGACAAGCCAAGGATGATTTTGATAGCTCCAGATTGGCCTCGACAGCATTGGTACCCATTACTGAGAAGCCTGGTACGGAAGCCTCCATGGCCTTTGCCTTCGATTCCACACCTGTTGTCTCAGGAGGACAGTCATTTGCTCAATGTCAAGCTTCACTCTCTGCACCTAACAGCCTGGCATATTCTGTTTTGAACCATAGTGGGCCTCCACTTCCACAGCAAGTTTTGAATGTTATTTTGGAAGCTAGAAGGCCTAGTACAAGGAAAGTGTACGCAGATAAATGGAAGAGATTTTTATTTTGGAGTGCAGCAAAGGATTTTGATGTTTCTGAGCCTAATTTAAGTGTGGCTCTTCAATATCTTACTGAGTTACTGGACAAAGGTTTGTCCTTCTCTTCTATTAAGGTTCATGCTGCAGCAATTTCGCTCACTATGATTGTGACCCACCATTGTTTTCTCATCCTTTGTTCAAGCAATTTCTTAGAGGGGCAAAGAATATAAGACCCCACGAAGAGCTCCTACTCCTGCTTGGGATCTCAATTTTGTGTTGGAGAAACTCACTCTACAACCTTTTGAGCCTGCAGCTACTACTGAATTAAAGTTTTATCATGGAAGACTGCTTTTTGTTGGCTATTACCTCTGCAAGAAGGGTTTCTGAGTTGCAGGCCCTTATGGCGGTTGAGCCTTTCTTAATTTTCCATAAGGATAGGGTATCTTTACGTACTAATACTTCCTTTATGCCTAAAGTGGTTTCTAGTGTGGCTTTAAACCAAACTATTCATTTGCCTACTTTTTATGCAAATCCCCAAAATAAAGGGGAAAAGATTTTGCACACTTTAGATGTACACAGGCAGTTGCGATATTATTTGGACAGAACTAAAGGGTTCAGGCAGTCTCAGCAGTTATTTGTTTCTTTTGCTTTGAGTTCTCAGGGCAAGCCTGTGTCAAAACAAACTATTTCTAAGTGGATTGGGTTGTGCATTGCTTTCTGTTATTCCCATCATGGCAAGGAGATTCCAGCTGGGATTAGGCCTCATTCCACTAGGGCTACTGCCACTTCGACAGCTTTTTTGAGGGGGGTGGCAACTAAGGATATTTTGGAGGCAGCTACTTGGAGTTCAGTGCATACTTTCTCTAGGCATTATCACCTACCACTTTACTCTAAATCCAGGGCTGGTTTTGCCACTGCTGTTTTGCAGGGCATTTTGGCAGCTCCTGCTTCCTTATAGTTTGGCCATCCTCCCTTACCTCTGCTTTGGGATTCTACCCAAGTGTAAGGACTGCAGCAATGTGAGATGAAGAACATAGTACAGTTTTGTACCTACCATAAATGTAGATGTTCGAAGATCCACATTGCTGCAGTCCAATTTACCCTCCCTCCTTCCCCTCTGTAGTTAGAGGCGGTTGTGTGGGTTGGGTTGTCAGGATGGTGTATATTGTATATATTGTACATATTTTTAATGCTAGGATGGTTGGTTGTTTGTTTGCTGTCTTTTGGTTTTGACCTTTATTTTTAGGGTCTTCTGACATCTGGGGCAAGAAAAGACTGAGGATATGACGTCGGTCATGCGCATTTGTACCCTGACGTCCTGATGTCAGTCAAATGCGCCTTGACTGACGTCAGCCTTATACTTTGATATTCGGGCCGACCGAGGACAGCGGACTACCCAAGTGTAAGGACTGCAGCAATGTGGATCTTCGAACATCTACATTTATGGTAGGTACAAAACTGTACTTTTTTCAGGCTAATGCATCCATGGATGAAAATTGTGGTGCGGCCACATAGGTAATCATTATATCTTTATCACTCATTACAAATTGGATTTGGTCTCCAGGGGAAGGGCCTCTTTTGATTCAATGGTTCTGAGGAACAGCCTTCCATGAGTCCAGCCAAGATAAAGGTAGCTGGGGACTCCGACCCATATGTGAGGACAAAATGAAAATTGACAATATTAGATAAAGAAGTTATGTACTTACCATAATGTTCCATCTGTATTGTCAATATTCATTTCTCCTCATGTCCCCTCCCTCCAAGCCCCTGTCTTTTGCTCCTGGTAGAGCAGGAAGTTCTATATTGGTAGATTGGCTATATTTCTCCATATTCCAGAAATCACCTTGCTATGGTCGTTTTCATGTGAAATTCTCTTTATACTCTATTTTGTACTCCTACATAAGATAGCCTTAGCAAACAAGATCTGAAGTAACAGGGAGGGATGCATTATGGGTAAGGGGAGGTGCCCAAGAGCTTTTTGGCTGCCATGAGCTATTGTAATGGTCGAGTTGGATCCAACGGATCGTATCTGAACCCATATGTAAGGAGAAATAAAAATCGACAATACAGATGGAACATTATGGTAAGTATATAACTTCTTTTTTGTTTGGGTAATTGGACTGGTTCAGAGGGTATTTCGGCCACATGAGCACAAGTTAACAGAGTGTAAACACAATGGCAATGGTATATACCTTATGTGATCTAGTCCATCCACTTCAACAGCAGGATTGGTAGCCACAGACAGCAGTTGCTCTGCAATTTAGGAGGGGTTCTGAGCCTGGGGAAAGTCTCTATGTTCTCATAATACACCATGCTTCTCATCTGTCCAAATCTTCACACGTCTACTGCTTGCATGGAGAAGTGCTCCCAAGTTTATTTTTCTAGTGTTAGGATTATTTCGGTTGTATTATCTTTCTTGTTGTTGTCATTGGATAAACTGAGGTCCGAGCACCCCCCCTTAGGACTGACTTGTTAATAGTTGTGGTTTTTTAAAACCTCTCGTGCTTCTGTTCAGGTCACCATTTTGTGTTGTCACCTTTTCAGTTGTTTTCTGTGAATTTAGTGGTTATATACTGATCTGATGTCCTTTTCATTCATTCCTTAACTGATGTGTTTAGATCTGACTCAGCTGTTTCTACCAGATCATCAGATCCTAGAACTCTCAAGCTCCTCTACTTACCCATAAAGCCCTAATGCACCCCAGATCTCATTTGTCACCATTAGGTATCACACGCAGATTCTTTAGCTCTTGAGCGTTGTTTGAATATTCATCTTCCCCCTGCATCATGAGTTATAATTTCCTGGTACCTTTCTTCTTCCTCCCACCAATAATCTAGTGAATTAGTTTAATCTTTACAATTTTTAGCTACTGTTTTTTTTTTGGTACTTCTCTCGATACCATTGCTGGTATCTCTCTGTACTCCTCTGAGTACTACTTCTACCATTGTTGGTAGTTTTTTTCTCTCTTTTTCCTTTTTTTTTTCTTCTTTATTCAAAAAAGTCTTTATAGCCTTTTTAGAGTAGTTTTGCTTTTCTCCTATCGAATTAGTTGTCGCTTCCCTACACTTTGTTGTATCATCATGATCATCATAATCAACCCCCTTTTTCCCATTGTGTACATGGGGTGAGGGTGTCATGTTAACTTGTCACCATCTCTCTCGATTCAATGCCACACTCCTACCTTCTTTGACACTCATGCCTGACTGTCGCAGATCTTCTCTCACACAGTCCATCCACCTCTTTGCTGGATGCCCTTGGCTGCTCTTACCTTCTTCTTGTCTGTCCCAAATCTTCTTCACCAGACTATCTTCTGCTTTTCTGCACATGTGCCTGAACCACTATAATCATTTCTCTTTTATCTTTTCTGCAATTGGAGCTACTTTGGCATTTGTTCTTATCCTCATTTCTTCATCTGTCTCACAGTGTATATCCTACCACCCATGTCAGGCACATTTTCTCCATCACCTGTAATTTCCTCATCTGGTTTGCTTTTATTGCCCAGGTTTCTGTACTATACAATAGTACTGATCATACTACTGTTTTGTACACCTTACTTTTCAGTTTCTTTGGCATTTTTATGTCATATATTACACCTGACACTCTGTGCCAGTTGGCTGCAGCCCCTGTAATTCTAGCTTTGACCTCTTCATTCAGACTTCCTTTCTCCTCAACCATCCCTCCCAGACACTTTAAGCTATTAACCTGTTCCACTATCTTCTCTTATATCTCAATTCTCATCTTCATCTGATTTTCCCAATTTGCTGCCACTACCACTGTCTTATCTGTACTTAGTTTCATCCCATGTGCCTTCAGTTTTGCATTCCATCACCTATTCTTTTCTGAAGTTCTCGCTCAGAGTCTGCCTGTAATGCCACATCGTCCAGATACAGCAACTTTGTTGATCTGTCCCCTCTGACCTATTTGTTAATGTAGTCCATCACCACTATGAACAGCAGGCGGCTCAGAGCTGAACCCTGATGTACACCCACTACCACTGGGAACCCCTCTGTGAGACTGAGCACTGTTTGTACTTGAGCCATTGTGCCCTTGTACATAGCTTGCACTAAGTCTACCAATGTTTCTGGGACTTTGAACCACTGCAGTACTGAACAAACCAGCTTTCTTGGGACCTTGTCATATGCTTTCTCCAAGTCTAGGAGTACCCATTTGGACTATTTCCTCATCTCTCACTTCTTTTCAAGTATCTGTCTTACTGCAAACATCGGGTCAGTTGTGCTGCATCCTGATCTGAATCCAAACTGCTCATCTCTCATCTTACTTTCTACTACACTGCGTATCTGTTTGTCAGTCACCCTCTCCAGAACTATTGTGCAATGTGACAGGAGTTTTGATACCTCTGTACTGTCCACAGTTGTGGATGTCACCTTTGTTCTTGTACAATGGAATGGGTACGCTTATTCTCCAGTCATCTGGGACACGCCTTTCTATCCACACTGCTATGAGTACCCTCAGGAGCCATTTCTCTCCTATCTCATCCAACATCTTTATCATATCTGCTGCAACCTCATCTGAGCCCTCTGCTTTCTCTGACTTCATTTCCTTAGTGCTATTCTTACTTCTTCTAGGATGGATTCTTCTTCTCTCATCATAGGCTGTGTCTGGGGCAGTACAGCTTCTGTGGGGTTTTCTTCCTTTAGAAACTGCTAGAAGTACTCCTTCCATCTGCCTTTGATGTCCTGTGGACTGGTTGTTGCTGGCATCCCTTATAAAGGGTGTCTGACTATCTCCTTTATCTTTCTGTCTTTGCCTTGCAACCTGATATAGTTTCTTTGTGCCACCTACTGAGTCACTTTCTAGAAGCTAGTAGAGTGCCTCCAATACCCTATTCTTTGCTATTGCAACTCCTTTCTTAGCTTCTTTGTTAACCATCCATTATTCCTTTGTAGCCTGGTCCGTGTTTTCTTTCACTTTTTCATGCACTCCTCCTTTCTTTTGATGACTTCCTGGACTTTTGCATTCCATCACCAGCTTTCCTTATGTATCTTATTTCCACACCTGGCCCAGCCACATATCTGATCTGTAGTCGTCACACATGCTATTTTGAGGCACTGACATTCTTCTTCTTCATCTCCACCTGCTTCTTAGGGTGTTAGAGCCCTGAATAGTTCCTTGAACTGCTGTACTTTCTCTCCAGTCAACTTCTAGGTCTTCGGCCTAGTCTCTGTTGACCTTAGAGCCTTCTCTGGCCACTGCTTGCAGCTGATTGTGGCAACCAGTGGTTTATCTGTGGGCCAGCTGTTTAACTAGGAATGACTTTGCATTCACTGATTCTACCTCGGTGCCCTTTCCTGACTAGGAAGAAGTCTACCTGAGTTGCATGTTGGCCACTCCTGTATGTGATCCTGTGACTGTCTCTTTTTTCCTGAACCATGTGTTGGGTACTATTGAGCCCTTTGCCAGACAAAAGTCTAGAATGGCTTCTCTTTCTTTATTCCATCCTCATGCAAAACCCATGTGGACCCAGGCAGTCCTCAGGTCCTATTATCAGCACTAGTTCATGTTGTCCTACTTTACCTAGTAGGTCCTGCAACTGCTGTATGAATGCACTCTTTTCCTCACTATCACAGCCCTGCTGTGAGGCATAGCCTGAAATTATGAATACTACCCTATCAATCTGTCTCTGATTCTGATGACATCCCTCACTGCCTTCTGAGGACTCTGTCACCACAATGCCGACACCATTTCTAGTCTGTCCTCCTCCTGAGCAGTAGACTCTGGATCCCAAGCCAAGTGGCTTTGCTGCACTGCCCTTCCATCTCATCTCCTGGATACATAGGATATCCAGCCTCCTCTGTATCATCATGTCATCCACTTCCAAGCTCCATCCTGTCAGTGAACCTACATTGAGTGTAACAATTCTTTTTTTTCATACACCTTTATTGAATTATCACTTGTGAAATAGACAAATTTGCAGTCATATAAAAGTAATCAAACTATATTAATATAAACATTGTATTTCACATATATTGCTATATATCATATAACTTAAGCAATATTACATAAATTATTCAGTTCCTATCCTTTTTTTTTTTAAACAAGGAATATCTTTCTTAAACCATCACTTACTACATAGGCAATCATGCATTTATATAAATGAAAACAAACCACACCGACACAGTCCTAGTCAGGCATTTTACATTACAAACCACACTGACCCACTATAAGTTGCAAACATTATACATCACTTATAATCTTCCCAAACTTTCTCACTCAAACATTACATAGTCATTTAAGTCATGCCACCTTTTATACCTCATTTCTCCCTTGTTTGTATTGTTCCCACAATTCCCTTTTTTTCCTGTGTTGCTTTCCCCTACCCAAGTCTAAAGATCTCAATTCCAGTTGTTTTATCTCTGTTACTATATTCACTACTTCTAGTATAGCTGGTTTAGATTTTGATTTACATTTTCTAGTAACTGCTTTTTTGGCAGCCACCATTATTAGACACAACAAGGCCTTACCCATGTCTAGGCAATTCCGATTCTGTGTCATAGCTCAGAAAAATCATTTCCCTCATCAGACCAATCTGCCCACCCAGCATCTCTGACAGTGCATCCCGCAGGGAATACTTAAAGTTCCAGCAACTCTCTTCACTCCCAGAAAACATGTTTCCAATTTCCTCTTTCTTCCCCTTCACACCTCCAACATTTACTGTCTTCCTGAGGAACAATTCACTGGAGTCTACTTGGGGTATAAAAATATCTATGTAAACATTTCTAGGCAAAAATCTTAAATCTTCTAGATATCGTTGTATATTTGGGAGACCTACATATATCTACCCATTGTTTCTTTGTGAATTGCTTATCCATTCTCTCTCCCCAATCCTTTCTAACCTACTCTAATTGATTCTTATAGTTATCATGCAATATTTTATATACTGTACTAATTATTCCATTTTAATGGCAGCTTCTGTTCTATATTCTATTAAAAACTCTACCAGTGCTGGTCTTTTGTTTAAGAACCCGCTATTTCTTTCTCTAAGCCTGTACTCTGATATCAATCCCTGATAGGGAAGGTAATCTCTAACCTGCAGTCTAAGTAAATTTGTGGCATCTTCCCATTCTATTATCTTTCCTTCTCTAGTTATTTGTTCCCAGTACCTTGGTTCTTTGCCAATTTACTTCAATACATTCCGGCCCTCTCTTGCCTATTGTCTGTATTGCTAATTGCAGTCATGCCTATTGGCAGAATCTTCTTTCTCCATTCCTGTGTTGGTTTAATTCTTAGAATACCTTCTGCTACTTTATGGATATAATATTCTGAGTTATTATTGTTATTCTCCTTAAAGGCCTGCATCCAAAATCCCAATCTGTCCTTGTTTCTTGAGCTTCCCCCATGTTTCATTATAATTCCTTTCCACTTTGAATTATAGTTTTCTGCTTGTGCTATGTATAGGAGTCTTAACTGTGTAGCTCTGAAATACCCCTTCAAACTGGGTAATCCCAATCTGTCCTGTTCTACTGAATGGGACTAAAACATTTTAACTGCTTGGTATCTTACTATGCATATCCATATCATAAAGTTTCCATTTTTCTCAGTTTTTGTATTATCTTTTGTTTAGACTCTTCGTACATGTCCTTAACTGCCACACTAGAATCATTTTTATGTATACTGCTAAATATTTAATTTTATCATGTCCCCATAAACATGGGTATTCCTGAACTAGTTCATGTGTAGGTACATAATTTACCGCTGTTGCCTTTATTTTAGTTTCATTCAATTTGTATCCCAAAAAGATCTGAAACTGTCTGAAAATATTCCACAACACTGTAATGTCTTTTTCTGGTTTTGTCAGGTATAAAATAATATAATTTGCAAATAAAGCCGGCTTTTCCTGACTGCCATACCAATTGTATCCTTGAATTTCTGAGTCTCTTATTTTCTTTGCCAATGGTTCTAAATATAATGCAATTAATAAAGGGGAAAGAGGACACCCCTGCCTGGTTTCTCTGCTCAAGCAGAAATTATCAGAGAGGACCACACCCACTTTAATTTTCGCCTCCAATCCCTCATATATTTTCCTAATCAACCTTATAATTGTTTTCAGGAAATGCATATGCTTCCATTGCCCTGCTCATAAAGCCCCAGCTCACTCTGTCGAATGCTTTCTCTGCATCAAGACCCACCAACAACAATGGTATTTTCTTGCATTCTTCTTCCCTCTGTATCATCAGTGTTCTGATCATAGGAGATTACTAAGCTAATTGCCCTGGGGCCCTTACAAGCCTAGCCAAGAGTGTATCCCAAAAAGAAACCTCAGTCAGCACCTGTTGCCCCTGTCAATGAGGGACAAAGGTAGAACCCCTGGGACAAATTTATGGTTTTCCCATCCACTCATTAAGGTTGCGTTTGAAGAGGGTCAGTGAGGTATATGTGAAACAGGTAGTTAAATGCTTCTTTTCTAATCACATATAGGCAGAGATTTGACACTTTTATGTATTTATTTTCATGTTTGTTTATGTATTATTTTATTGAATTTATTAGCCAGGGTAGGACAGTGACCATTTCTGACCAATTTCAGTCTCAGCCCGGGGCCCAAACTTGGGTACAAATTACTGAGTGCATGATATCCCCTGGTGTAATAAATCACCATTCTTTCATTAACCTTGGAATGCTATGGCAGTCAGGAATGTCTTTATCTGCTCCATGATCGTCAGAAAGGAGAACTGCCAACCCTTCATACTGGAAGTAAAAATCAACCAGTACACCACAATTAAGTAATTCACAGTTACGTGTTCACACAGCGCACCACAGCAAAGCTCTTCATATTTAATTCCTACCATCGCACAATATGCCTTATATATAGATTCAAATATATTCCAAGGCTACTGAGTTTCACTGTCATTAATGACTTGCCAGTACCCTCCCTCAGGCTGCATCTCCTTTCTCTGGGATAGCCATCCCAGTTAATGCTGGAGAAAATTTGTGAAAAACCCATCCAGCCATATGGGTTACATCTGAAGGAAAATAGTCAATCACACTGCTTACCAAGTAAGGGAAGCTTTGCCAGAAGACAGTGAGGTGTTGGGTAACTTGGGTTATAAAACTGTGTCCACTGTGTTTTACTCATCTGTTGGTCAGCATTTAGTGTTCTGGCTCTAGTATTGGTGCAGCCCTTGAACTTTCAGAAATACTGAATGTCCAGGAGAACCAGTTCTCTAATGGTATGGTAAACGAGACAGAGATCACCCCTCAAAAGTCTACAAGACACAGAATACAGGGATAATTCTTCCAGCCTCTCTTGACAGCACAGGGATTTTAGGCTTGTGATCTTTATGGTTACGAGCCTTTGGAGTCTTTCTTATTGTTTTATAGGTTTGGTGAGACACATCCCAATGGGAGCAATGTTCTCATTAACTGGCCAGACCAATGCAGCGTACAAGACAGCAATTACCTCTTTAGACCCTGATAAGATTCCTTTGATAAATACGTGTGCTAAATAAAAAAAAAATCCTGACGGTCACTACCTCATGATGGCCAGAACAAAGGGAATTATCAACCCGCTTCCACACAACTCAGCAACATTTGGTGACCTTACCTGAGAATTACAAGTGTTTTTACAACAGTCAAAGCCATCCAGGCTGAGATAAGCTAATTTACTTGATTTTTACACTTGCATTTCTTAAAATGAGTGATGGTTACTGTATGACTGTATTTATTTAATCTTTTGAAGAAAATTTGATCTTTCGTCATCAGTTGGTTTCAGGATTCTATTCAGTTTTAAATTGCCTTGCAGAAAGGTGAAAGTACAGTTGTGTACACTTACCATAAATGTAGATGTTCGTGTATATTCACTGCTGCAGTCATCACACCTGAGTTATCTGCCTGCAGGCAGCCCCCAGTCGACCCGAAAAACAGAGTCCTAGGACCCCTGCGCCAGATGCCGCTGCCCCCTCCTGATGTCAGATGTTTGCCTCCCCTCCACAAAACCACATTGATTCATATCTATCAGTTTTTGCATTACTTTTGACATTCTTTTAACCATTATAGACATGAACACATTATAATCATGGTTTAGTATTGAAATGGGCCTGTATGAGGCTGGCTCTGATGGATCCTTACCCTGTTTAGGTATTACAGCTACCAGTGCTTGCTTCCAGGACAGTGGTACTTCTCCTTCTCTTAAGAAACTGTTAAAACCTTCCCGATCTTTATCAGTTTTTTTCCTCCTAGCTTCCAAACATTCACATGAATACCATCTATTCCTGGGGACTTTCCTGTAGATTGGTTATACATCACAATTTTTATCTCATCTTCTCCTATCCTAACTGTTAGTAATTGAGCTTCATCTACCTCTAACATTGACATCTGAAGTAGTTAACTTAATATGATCAGCAACCTGTGGGTATCGGATCCATCCTGGATCCGAGCTGGCAGCTTTCCAAGCTAGAGATCTGAGCTCCAAGCTCCTCCCCCTTACCCATAATGCCCGGCTCCCTCCCTGCAGTCCTCAGATCTCATTTGCCGTGGCTTCTTTAAATACGAGTGACAAGCTCCTTGCGATTAGGTAAGATAAGGATAGGAATTTTCTCTACCTTTTTACCAATTTAAAAAGTGTGTGTGTGTGATAGTTGATCCCTTAGTTTAGTTTAGTTTAGTTTGATTTAACTTTAGTGTATTCCCCTTCCCCTTATCTGTGTGTTAGGGAGTGTGATTGTGTAGACATGGCTGAAGGCCCTAAGGCCATCTTTTCCAAATGCTGTGAGTGTGACCATAAGCTGTCACCAGCCGATGGCCACACTCAGTGCGTTCTTTGCCTGGAGGTTGCACATTTGACATCAGGCTGACAAATATGTGCTGCCTTTAACCCCCGGGCTCTGAGAGACAGGAGGAACAAGTTAATTTTAGCGGGCCTGTTACCTACGGACTCTACTTCTTCCTCCTCTCCCTCAGTGGCGCCAGTCACGGCTGCAGCTGTTCAGCCAACAGTTCCTGCTCCCTTGGCTGGGACTCAACCTCCCACTGTGTCCCAGGGAGAGAGGGACCCTAGAGAGAAAGAGAAGAGAGATAGAGAGAGGGGGAAAGAGAGAGACAAAGACAGGGAGAGGCATAGGAGCCACAAGCGGTGGGCCGACTCAGCCCCCTCGGCCCCGTGGGCTAAGCAGCTCTATTCTCCCTTGAAGGTTCCCGGGTCCTCCCCCTCTCAGCTCCATTCCCCATGTTTCTCTCCGGAGCCGGAGGAGGAGCCCCAGCCACCTTCGAGGTCGTCGAGGCGGTCTTTCTGGCCAGCCTCGGCAGCCTCTCCTAGGTCTATGAGAAGCCTTTCTGACGCGGATATGGGCCGGATGATGCGTCGCTTCCTTCAGGCCCAGATGCAGATGGGAGTGCTCTTGCCACCCCCCCACCCCCTCTGGGGGGGGGAGCTCGTCCCCCTTCTTTTCCCCTATTGCTCCTTCTCCGATCCATTATAGGGTTTCGGAGCCGTTGGATCGAAGTAGCCTCGGAGCCGGGGAGTCGGCACTGATACTAATCGCTACTTCGATGCCGGCCTTACCTTCGAGTTTTCCGGGTCCTTTTTCGGATCCGAGCTCTCGGGTCCGTGAGCCGAGCCTCGGATCCTGAGGGGTGAGTGTGGCTTCGGCTCCTGCGCCGATCCACCCTTCGGATCCACGGGGGCTGCTCTCGGATCCCAGGGAGAGTGGTTCACCTTCGGCTTTCGACGTGGTGGAGAAGGTCGTCTCGAGGGTTTTGAGGTTCCCGGCTCATGCTACGGATCCACCCGCCATTCCCTCGCAGATGGGCATGTCCTTCCATCATCCGGCCCCAGGGACAGCCTGCGTCTATTCCCCAGCTAGTTCCTGTAGAGCGCTGAATTACTTGGCACACGTGACTAGGCTTCAGCGGGATCTAGTAAAAGTACGCTGGGTCTCCCCCGGATTCCATGTCGGCCGAGGACAAACGAACTTTCATGGCTCACATGGCCACTCTAAAATCGATATCTAACACATCTATGCGGCTTCTCTCCCATGCCATGGAGGGGGAAGCTAGAGCCAGCGGAGCAGGCATCGCCTTATAGCGTCACACCTGGCTCCGACTTAGCGGAACCCTTCATGGCGTCCTTCGTGAATGCTCCCTTTGACGGTTCTACGCTGTTTGGCAAGACCATCCGCGATATGCTGCTCCAGAGCGAGAAAGACGGGAAGATGCTGTCTGCTGTCGGAATCCGCTTCTCGGCTCCTCAAAGGTCCTTTTCCATGAACCAGAGAGGACAAAAGAAGATGTGGTTCCAGAAATCTCAGCAGTCCTGTTACGCTCCGGACCCTTTGTCCTTCAGAGGCAGGGGTGGACAAGGTGTACGCCGGCCCAGAGGCAGAGGGGGGCTGAAGAATTTTGGGTCAAGGGAAGCTTTTTCCGACTGACCCGCACAGCAACCCTGAGGGGTTGCCCGACTGCTCCTCTCTGGAGGCAGTCGGGGGGCGTTTCTCGGAACACCTAGCACATTGGGAGTCCATCACGACAGATCGCTGGGTGCTCTGAATAATATCCAGAGGTTACTCTATCCCCTTCATAAATCTTCCCCCTCAGTTGAGGCGCCTCCCTGATGTTCCACCCAGTCAGAGGGAGGCAACGGCTTTAGAAATAAAGAAGCTGCTAAGAAAAGAGCCATCCATCACGTCCCCCCAGGCCAATCCGGGTCGGGCAATTATTCCAGGTTCTTTCTGGTGCCAAAAAAGACGGGAGACTTAAGACAAATTCTCGACCTGTCTACATTGAACCTGTTCATTGCCAAAGAGAAATTCCAGATGGTCACTCTTCAATCTATTCTCCCCCTTCTGCAGGAGAATGACTGGATGTGCTCCATAGACCTCAAGGATGCGTACTACCACATTCTCATGGACAGGCGATCCAGGAGTTTTGTCCGCTTTCGGTTGGGGGCCAGTCATTATCAGTTCAGGGTCCTCACTTTTGGCCTCACCACTGCCCCCAGGGTGTTCACCAAGGTCATGGCAGTTGTAGCGGCCCACTTGAGGCTACAGGGAATACAGGTCTTTCCTTACCTGGACAACTGGCTCCTCGCTGCCCCCACCAGGCATCTACTATGCTCAGCCAGGGATTGCTTCCTGCTCTTGGCCCACCAGTTGGGGATCACTGTAAATTACAAAAAATCGTCCCTTCAACCTGTTCAGGTCCTGGACTTCATAGGGGCCAGAATAGATACACTTCAGTCCAAGGCCTTCTTGACATCAGACAGACTCCGCAACTTAAAACTCCACGTCTTAGCACTTCTACAATCTCTGGCCCCACCAGTGGAATTAGTCCTGAGAGCCCTAGGGCCCATGGCAGCAGCTATCAACCTTTCACCCCTAGCCCGCTTGAACATGAGGGTTCTTCAATGGACCTTACAGGTCCAGTGGTCCATCCTTCGACATCCGTTGGACTCCCAGATTCCCCTCAGCAGAGTCTGCAGGGACTCCCTACTTTGGTGGCTCCATTCCCGTGAGCTTCAGGAAGGGTGGCCGTTTTTGATGCCTCAACATCAAGCCACGGTGACCACGGACACTTCTCACCTGGGGTGGGGGGGGCATTGCATGGGCAGAACCGTCCAAGGTACGTGGACTCAAACGGAGACCGTTCTGCATATCAGTGTTCTGGATATGAGGGCAGTGCTTCTAGCGTTGCAAGCTCTCCATGCCCTTCTTCCTCCGGGGACTATTGCAATTCAGACAGACAACATGTCAGTGGTCTGGTACATCAACAAACAGGGGGGAACCAGGTCTTACCCTCTTTGCCGAGAGGCCATGAGAGTTTGGGAGTGGGCGATATCCACCAACCATTTTCTGCTAGCAACGCACATTCCGGGTCGGTCCAACATTTTAGCGGACAAGCTGAGTCGAACTATCCTCTCGCCTTACGAGTGGTCTCTGAACCCCTTAGTAGCAAAACAGATCTTCCTCAAATGGGGTCAACCTTGCTGCGATCTCTTCGCATTGCCTTCGAACACAAAGTGCAGCGAGTTTTTCGCTCTAATTCCCCCGCCGGGGGAGAGCCCCAGAGACGCTCTAGTTCATGCTTGGCCATCCGGTCTTCTTTATGCTTATCCTCCTCTCCCGTTAATGACAAAATTCTTACAGAAAGGTCGTCGGTTGGGGAGCAAGGTTATCCTCATAGCCCCATTCTGGCCTCGTCAAACCTGGTTCCCATACCTACGGTCTCATCTCATAGCTCCTCTTTGGATCTTGGATCCCATTCTGGATCTGATCTCTCATCCTTCGGGATTGAAAACTCAGAATCTGGACGAACTCAAGCTCTTGGCTTGGTTGATCCAGTTCCGTTAGTGGCTAGGACTCCCAGTATCTCATCCGTAGTTAAATCTATCCTGGTGGCGGCGCATAATCCTTCTACCAGGAAGGTCTACAACAGTAAATGGAAACATTTTTCGATCTGGGTCTGGAGTAGGAATTTGGACCCTTTTACTGCTTCCATTCCAGCAGTACTTGAATTTCTATCTCACATTTTCATCAAGGGGCCAGTTATTCAACTGTGAAGGTTCATATGGTGGCCATTTCCCACTTCCATATCAGGGACAATCTTGGTCCTTTAGCTTCCACTAAGATCTGTAAGACTTTCTTAAAGGTCACCTTTCTTTTAAGACCTCCTGTCAAGAATGCGGTTCCTCCATGGGACCTAACCTTAGTTCTTCAGGCTCTAACTGGTCCACCCTTTGAGCCTGCAGCTTCTGTTGACTTAAAGTTCTTGTCTTGGAAAACTGCCTTCTTAATTGCTATTACCTCAGCTAGAAGGGTATCTGAGTTTCAGGCCCTTTGTACTAAACCCCCATATCTTGTCTTCCATAAGGATAGAGTATCTCTCAGGACTAATCCTTCCTTCTTACCTAAAGTGGCTTCCGAGGCTAACATCAACCAATCCATTAATCTGCCTGTTTTCTTCCCTAACTATCAGAACAAGGGGGAGTACAGACTACATTCATTAGATGTGCATAGACAATTGCGCTTTTACTTGCACAGAACAGCTGCGTCTCGCAAGTCGGAGCAGCTCTTTGTTTCCTTTACCAAGCCATTCTTGGGTAAATCAGTAACGAAGGTGACTCTAGCTGGATGGATATCTCACTGCATTTTGCTCACATACAGAATTTCTGGACGGCCGGAGCCGTTGGGGGTACATGGTCATTCTACCCGTTCTATGGCTACCTCTGCTGCGTTTTGCTCAAGAGTTCCCTTGGATGACATCTGTTATGTGGCTACTTAGGCTTCTTCTCATACCTTTATTTCGCATTATAAATTAGATATGATATCCAGAGGGAGGGCAGCCTTTGGCTCTGCAGTGCTTTGGAATATTCTTCCTTGAGGACCTCCCAAGTTTTTTGGTAGCTGGGGACTCTGTCCCACAGGTTGCTGATCAAATGAAGTGAACTACTTCAGATAAAGAAGTTATGTACTCACCATAACGTTCCATCTGAGTAGGTAACTTCATTTGTCAGCAACCGACCCCCCCCTTCCCCCTAACCTGGCTTTCGTTACCTGAATGATAGAATGATTCAGTCTTGGTATGCATCAGGTTAGGATGTTCAGATGGTATTGTTTGTCTTGGTGTTGTCTGGTAATTGGGCAAACTCGATCTGAGGACTGGAGGGAGGTAGCAGGGTATTATGGGTAAGGGGGAGGAGCTTGGAGCTTGGATCTCTAGCTTGGAAAGCTGCCGGCTCGGATCCAGGACGGATCCGATACCCACAGGTTGCTGACAAATGAAGTTACCTACTCAGATGGAACGTTATGGTGAGTACATAACTTCTTTATATTTAACTTTTCCATAAACATTTCCATTTGTATTTTTTCTTGATTTTCATATTTCTCTACTTGCAGTTGATCCTCCTTTTTTTCGGTGAGATTCCCCGTATGCTGCAACATTTTAACATTTGTCAGTCCCTCTAAATAATTATTGTTACTTCTTAACCATAGCTCTCTTTATTTTATTTCCATCCTCTTTTTAAACTCCACTTTAATTTTATCCCACTCCCTAGCTATATTTTCAGAAGAAGTTTCTATCCTCTCTAACAGCTCCTGAACAATCTCCACTACCCATTCCTTAAAGTTCTCTCTTTTCGATAGATAGGTAGGAAAGTGCCAGTGTCTCATTTTTATTTCATTACCCTATGTTTTTTTTTAGCTATTATTGGCGCATGATCTGAAATGTTCCTGTGAAATGTGAATTCTGTCTAGCTTAGCCCAGTTTTTATATCTTGGGGAATAATATGTAAATTCACTCCAAACTCGTACTACTGAATTTGCATATTCCATGCCAAATATTTTCATAAATTTCTTCACCAATCTACCCTCCTTTGTTATATTTTCCCTTCTGGGCCCCCCAGACACATCTTCACTGCTGCAAATCAATTCCAGTCCCCACCTATAAGTAATATTCCTTGCCAAAAACTGACTATTTCTCCCAGGATTTTCTTAAGCTCCATTATAGCAGTTTTACGTGAAATGTAAATTCAGCAGGCCTGAATCTAGTTTATGCGACAGCAAACAAGGCACACCAATTTCAGTAAAAAAACAGTTCAAATATGCAGGCACTATAAGCCTCTAACCAGAAATTCCCAGCTCAGAAGGGCAGAGTCCAGCCTGTCCTCCCACAAGAGTGCAGACCACAAACCTTCTTAATGTAAAATGACTGGCCTGAAGCCCAAGTACTTAAACCAGAACTAATACACTTTTAGAATAACATGTAACTTTTAGAATAATGTACTTCATCAAAAATGATTTTGTCCCTCCAGGAAATAATACCTTGAAGGCATCTGGGTACAGCAGTTTGAATCTCACACCTGCATCTCGACATTCACTGAACAGTGGAATAAATTTGCTTCTCTTCTGTCTGGTGTACGAGTAACCATTCTCCACAAATATTCTGCTATCACCCACTTTTAGTATTTTGTCCTTCTGCTGCAATTTTGACAGAATCAATTCCTCCTGCTGGTAGGATTGCATCTTTATTATTAAAAGGTCTAGGTTGCTCTCTTATAGCCAGGATGGGAGCATACGCACAATGTGCTCTTTCAACTAACACGTCCTGCTGTGGAATACCAGTCTAGTTGCTTTATGCTTTCATAAAATTAATGCGGTCTATTCCTTCCAGCTTCTCTGCTATAGCTGAAAATCTCAGGGTTTTCCTATGTGCTGTCTCCTCTAATTCTGTTTTTTTTTCTTCCTGAGCAATCTCATATTCAGCCAGCATTTTCTTTATTTCTACCTCTGATGTTTGCAGCTTTATCATCTCAATATCTGTTTAAAGCTTCTTCCATTTTTTCCAGCCTTTTGTTTGCGTTGATATACTATGTTAGTGTCTGTTTATTTTAACCAAGTCTGTATGCAGTTGTCTTATATCTTCCTGTAGGTTACTGGAAGTCATGTCTGAAGGTTGCATTGCTTTTTGCTGAACAGCTGCAGAACTTTTCCCAGTCAGTGTTTCTTCTTCAGTTTTTGTAGCTGATTTTTCTAGGTCATCTCTATTTCTTTATTCCTGGCATCCAGGCAGTGCACTTACTAGCCAGTTACTGAAATTTACCTATAAACAAAAGTCTACTGGCCTTCGCTGCTGAGTTTTTGTTTTCACAGTAGGAGAGCTAGAAAATAGCTCTTACTCAGTGTGCAACCATCTTGGAAGTCCAAGTGTAACAATTCTTAGTTCACATTTGTCAGGTTGATTCATTTTATATCCAGTTATCACTCAACAGAGCTATCGCAGATAACCCTGGTTAGGTAACTTATTGACCCAGGGCTGCTGGCAGGCATAGACTGGCCAACAGGGGCACATACATCCCTCCCACCATTAGCATGAGTCCCTGTCATAGGTTGGAGTAGGCTGGGTCCTTAACCCACTTATCACTGGTAACTACCCATGCCCATTTGGAGACATTAGTCAACATGAGTGAGTCACCCAGAGTCATATTTTGCACTGGCTTGCCACAGAGCCAAGGTTGTGATCAGTGTTCTCTTATCTTGAGCATACTGTATACCACAATAGATACCCAAAGCAGTTGGTCTATACAACTCTTCCCCTTATATGGCATCATGTAGCATCTGACCACAGCTCCAGTCATTGGTGAGTTTGAGATGGAAACATGCAGCATTTTTTCAGAAGTGGGAAGAACCCCGCAGAGACAAAGGGAGAACAAGCAAACTCCAAACAGACATTGGCCAGAGGTCAGGATCAGGTCTTGTACCTTGTGCATGGGATGCAAAGACATTATCATTTTACAGCTGGTCTTCACACCTCAGTGTGTGTGGAGTTGTTTTTGCTAATATGTCAGACAAACCCTCCGGGTTCAAAAAATTTGTTTCCTGTGGGCACAGGGCTCCCAACTTGGATGCTCACAGCGAATGCATATACTGTCTGGGTCCTGCACACCTTGAATTGGACTGTGCGATCTGATTTAGGTAATCACCAGAGCCTTAACAGATTGCAGGAATGCATTAGTTCTGCAAGGTCTTTTGCCTTCTACTACTACTCTTTCGTTTGCTGGGGCTCAAATCCTCTCAGGAAAGTCAGACAAAAGTATGGCTGATATTTTGCCTAAAGAAAAGGAGTCCTGAAAAATGTCTCCGTACTTTTCTTTGGCATCGACATTGAGTCATTCAATGGAGCATCCTGCTAAACTGCATAAAAAGGTTGGTCTCTAATCCGACAATTCAAAAACCAAGGCCCCCCTCAGATCCAGTGTGCGGTGCTTCTATCACATCTGATTCCATCCAGGCTGCCTTCTCCCCTCCTAGTCTGGTTGTCTGGAAGACACTCTAGGCCTCCTTCCACTATGTCTTCTCTTAGACCCCCTAGAAGTCTTTCAGAAAGCAGATGTGGGCAGGATGATGAAGAAGGTCCTTAGGGCACAGATACAGATGATAGTTCTTCTGGCTCCGACTCCATCTAGGCCAGTGAACAGACATCTGTTCACCTTCCCTCTAGTATCTCCTTCTGCTATCTGACCTTCTGTTTTGGAGCCTTGAGATCTGATATCCCTGGTGGTGTCTACTTTGGATTCAAAGACTATTTGCTGTTCGACTCTGACGTTTCCCTTGAGTTAACCAGCACAAAGTATCTCGGAGCTGGAGGACTCTCAAAAACGAAAGCATTGGTGCCATATCAGTGGTTTGGAGTCAACTCTGAAAGTTTTGGACATGTCTCTACCCCTTGGAAACTCAGCACTGGACAGCTCAGGTCCAAATCTCTCCCTGGGTGGAGTGCTGATAGTGTTGCAGGAGCTGACGATCTGAGATATCCTAGCTTTGGAGCCAGTATTTTTGATTTCCCCTAGGCGTTCTGCCTTTGAGGTTGTGGTGAGTTTTTTTTTCTTTACCTAGAGAAGAGAGAACTCTGCATCCTTCTGTTCTTTGCCCGGAGCCTTGACCATCCCTTCCACTGGGGCAGCTAACCCAAATGAGTCTCCAGCTAGTCCATCAGGACATTATCTCTTCCGGCACGTCCTCAGAACACCCCACTAAGAAAGTCCCTCGAAAGAGGGCATGTAAGAGGAAGTACTTAGATTCCCCCCAGGAATCTCTCACAGAAGACACAGATTTTGATGAGGGGGAGCGGTCCCACAGATCGCCACCTGATAATGCCCCCTTTGGAGACATCCTGGAGCTCCCGAAAGAAAAAAGTGGTTAGTTTTCTGACACCCCCTTCCAGGAGGAATCAGAGATGTCCTTCCATTTCACTGTTGCAATATTCTTTACAGTAGGGCTCCCCTGCCAAGGACGGCCCAATGTCTGGCCAGTATACCAAAGCCTTTAGGTTGCTTTCAGGTACGCATTACTTCACACGTGTGGTCCTTATGTAGCATAGGGCATAAAGGTAACATCCGGCTGTATCATCTTCAGGGCTTCTTTGCCGCCTGTCTGAACGCCTGTTCCATTGCTCTGAACGCCTGTTCCATTGCAGATAAGTGTTCCGTTGGAGTTCTTTTTTCTTGTTTATTTATTTGATTTATTTTACATTTGTTTACCAGGAAAGTCTGTCTGGACATAGGTCCTTTTTTCAGCGGAGATCCGGGGAGAAAAGCTCCACAAATAATTATATCAGAATAGTAATTCAAGGAACAGTGTTAATCAACATTTTGTATATGTGCATTGCATCACAGTATATTAATAACATTCAACATTAATTAACATGTGACATAACAGTTTCAACAGATATAAATTCCTACAATGTGAGAGTGTTCAATCTCGACGTTTGTTCTTACACATGGGTTCAGAGCCGATCCTCGGCTCCGAGTCGGCCGCATAGCAAAGCTTTGCATCTTAGAGAAGCTCGAGACCAGGCTATATCCCACAATCCTCCCTGCCATTACTCAGATCTAGTTTGCCACTGCAACGGATCACATCGAAAGAGAGCTCGGACCAGAGAAAATGTTGTTGTTCAGATAAGATAGTTATATATTTTTACTTAAAAAGTTCTTATAGTTATTGGGAATTTAGTTTTTGATCATACTATAGTGTGTGTGCGTGTGTGTGTGTTATTGTAGTTAGTCCTGTCATTTTTTCATAGGTTTCCCTTTGGGGCCTACCTCTTCTATCACTTATAGCAATATATATATATATATATATATATATATATATATATATATATTTTTTTTTTTTTTTCATATACTTATAGCTAGTGTTTAAACTTTTTCACAGTAAAAGTGTCTTACTGCTGGTTATGTCTGAAAAAGCCAAATCCGGTTTTAAAAGATGTCAGTGTGGGCAGAAAATGTCCATCACTGACAACCACACTTCCTGCGTCTACTGTCTTGGCCCTCTCCACTTGCAAGAGGATTGCTCTATATGCCATTCCTTCAGTGGGAGGGTCATGACAGATAGACGCAGGAAACTTATAGTTAGGGGACTTCTTAAACCTGCTTTCCAGGAGGCTTTGGACAAGTCGGACCAGGCTGCTAAGTCCTCGAAGGGGTCGAAGATGTCGGAGCCCATGTCATCGGCTCCGAGTTCATCTTCGAAAGTTCATTCGCCGGTTCCACAGACTTCGGGGCCGAGCGCCGAACGTTTATCTTTCACTGAGCCCCAGGTCTTGGAACCGGTGTCGGAGCTACCGCCACCTTCCATTCTTCGGTCGGTGCCATCTTCGGCCCCTTCGACCCGATCTTCCAGACCGTTATCCGATACAGATGTGGATCGTGTCATGCAGAAACGTATGGAGAACACGGGCCTTTCCAAGTTGATTGCAGTTTCCTCCCAATTGGTGTCGAAACTAGAAGGCCTCCCTTTATCTCCAACAGGTCCTCCTTCGAGACCCATCCAGTCTTCGGAGCCAGGAGAGGATGAGCCGATGATAGTGGAGCCCTCGGTGCCGAAACCGTCCATTGCACGATCGACACCATTGACCTCGACTTCTTCGGAACCTATAGGTAAGTCACGGAGTCGACGATCTCTCCTCGGTTCCGGGACCGAGAGTCGTACCGACCTTTCGGTGCCGACTCTCCCTCTCGGGGCCTCGGCGCAGATTGGCTCGGCTCTGTCCTCGGGGTCGAGGCCCATGGGCCCCGTGTCTGGGATTCTTCCATGTTCTTCGGAACCGGGGGAGTCCTCGACCCGAGGTTCAGGGGTTTTTGACCTTATGAGGAAGGTTTTGTCTACACAGACAACCACTTCATCGGAGGCGTCTTCTCCCTCCCCTAAGGAGCCGCTCTCTGTTTCTGTTCCCACGACACATCCAAAGCGTAGAACACCATTGCCTCAGCCACCCCCAGAGGGTACCCTCTGTTCCTCGGAGGCCTCACCGGAAGCCCCCTCCGGTGAGGTTCCGAGGAAAAGACTGTGCAAGAGGAGGCACTTGGATTCCCCGCAGGAATCTCTAACATCTGACACTGACTTGGATGAGGCAGACGGGTCCCCAAAATCCCCCTCTGAGGATGTCTCATTTGCGGACATCTTGGAGATTTTAAAACAGAGGGGTGATTGGCAGTCCCTGGCCCCCACTGAGGACGAGTCGGTGTTGCTGAAGGCTTTTGGTGCTCAGCCTTCTACCTCCTGGGTTACTCCGCCCTTCGATGAATTAATGGATTTAATTGCTCGAAGGGAGTGGGAGACACCGGACACAGTAGAACCGGTCCCTCGAAAACCAAGCAAGTTTATCACCGCTCCCCAGGACAAGACTTATCTCACCAAAGGAGTCCCGGTTGACGCTATGGTGGTGGCTGCAGCCACTAAAAAGGAGATGTCTGAGTCTTCCTCTTCTGTTCATCCTCCTAATAAGGATTCTAGGACTATGGACAGATATGGGAAGCGCGTTTTTAGTTCAGTGACTTTTTCCATGCGTTTGCTAAACTATTTGACACACTTTACACGTCTACAGAGGGATCTCATCAAGGAGCTGAGAGATACCCTCCAGGGTAACACAGATGCTGCTGTTTCAGATAAGGTAACAGCACAGCTTAACACCCTTACCTCCATAGTGAACTCGTCCATGAGGCTCATCTCGTATGTGGCTGAAGGATCGAGTAGAGCCGCAGCTTCAGCGATTGCTCTACGAAGACAATCCTGGATGCGGCTGTGCTCATTTGCGGAAGCCTTCAAGTCTTCCTTCGCCAACGCCCCCTTTGATGGTGCCACTCATTTTGGGCCCAAAGTGAAAGAGACACTAACTCGGTGTGAGCAAGAAGGAAAGACTCTGTCTGCTATCGGAGTCCGTTTTTCCGCTCCATCTTTACCGTACCCCAAAGGGCTACGAGGCGGAAAAATGTGGTTCCGTAAAACTCAGGGATCTTTCCAGGCCACACAGAGTGATCCCCCCCCCAGAGGCAGAGGGGGAGGCAGAAATGGAAGATGTTGCCCCGGCGGCAGAGGGGGTCTGCAGAACCAAGGCGACAGGGATCCTATCCCTGGTAAGCCTTTCCAGCACTCCTGAACGGGGGCCCGACTGTCCTGCTCTGGAGGCAGTCAGGGGTCGCTTGGCTTTATACCCACAGGCCTGGCTAACTCTCACCTCGGACTCCTGGGTAAAAAGCATTGTAACCAGAGGATACAAAATCCCCTTCATGTCAACTCCACCCCAACAAAGAAGGTTTCTGGATGTGCCACCCCATCTGCGAGGCCCAGCAGCAATAGAAATTTCAAAGCTGCTCGAAAAGAGAGTCATTCAGCCAGTCCCGGCGGACCAAAAAGGATCCGGAACTTACTCAAGGTTCTTTTTAGTTCCAAAAAAGACAGGGGACTGGAGACCCATTTTGGATCTCAGCAATCTCAATACCTTCGTGAAGAAGGAAAAGTTCCGGATGGTCACGCTTCAATCGATCCTTCCATTTTTGCAGAAGGACGACTGGATGTGCTCGATAGATCTCAAGAACGCGTACTACCACATCAAGATGGCCAGACCGTCCAGAGATCACCTGCGCTTCTGGCTGGGAGCCAGTCACTTTCAATTTCGAGCCCTGCCCTTTGGGCTCACCTCAGCCCCCAGGGTATTCACCAAATGCATGGCAGTGGTAGCGTCTCACTTGAGATGTCTAGGATTCCGGGTGTTTCCCTATCTGGACGACTGGCTCCTCACCGCCACCACCGAGCGTCGCCTCATATAAACCAGAGACTATACAGTCAACCTTTGTTCCCACCTAGGGATTTCCATAAACTTCGAAAAATCTGCCTTACTGCCCTCACAGCATATTTCATTCATCGGAGCAGACCTAGATACGCGCTTAACACTGGTAAAGCTCCCTCCAATAAGGGCTTCATACCTCAAGGAACAGGTTCTTCTTCTACTGCAAAGCAGGAAAGCCCCGGCCAAACTAGTGTTGAAGGTTTTGGGACTCATGGCAGCGTCCCTGATTGCAGTTCCTATGGGGAGATTGCACATGAGGCTCCTCCAATGGCTGCTGTTCACGCAGTGGTCGTTCCAGCAGTTACCCCTAACGCACGAGATTCTGATAACAGATTCTTGCAAGCGAGACCTCTCATGGTGGGTGTACAGTCAGGATCTCACTATGGGTCGTCCATTTGTTCTACCGAATCCGACGGCCACGATAACCACAGATGCTTCCCTGATAGGGTGGGGGGGACTATTTCAGGGAAGAACAGTCCAAGGGGAATGGTCCAACATGGAGTACAACCTGCACATAAATGTTCTGGAAATGAGGGCGGTGTTCTTGGCATTGCAACACTTTCAAACCCTCCTACCTCTAGGAACAGTAGCAGTTCAGACAGACAGCATGTCTGTAGTCTGGTACATAAACAAACAGGGGGGAACCAGATCTTACCCATTATGCAGAGAGGCCATGAGAATTTGGCAATGGGCAGAGTCCACGGGTCGCTTTCTGATAGCAACGCACATCCCGGGGTCATCCAACGTCATTGCGGACAGGTTGAGCAGAGCCATCCTGTTACCTCACGAGTGGTCCCTCAAGCTACAGGTGGCGGAAAGAATTTTCCACAGATGGGGCCAGCCTTGCTGCGATCTATTTGCCTCCCCGATGAATACCAAATGCAGAAGCTATTTTGCCCTTCTACCCCCTGCAGGGGATGTCCCCAGGGACGCACTGATACACGACTGGCCCCCGGGTCTCCTATATGCATTTCCACCTATCCCCTTGATTCCCAAATTTCTTCAGAAAGCCAGGAACCTGGAAAGGACAATTATACTCATAGCCCCATTCTGGCCTCGACAGATATGGTTCCCCTTTCTTCAAGCCCATCAAATAGAGGAACCGTGGATCCTGGACCCAGTGCCAGATCTACTGACACATTCGTCGGGAGTTCCTCACCCGTCTCTTCTATCCCTCAAACTAGCAGCTTGGCTGCTCCACTTCCCTGCCTAGCCAGGTCTGATCTACTTTCTCCGGCAGTTCAACGCATTTTGGTTGCCTCTCATAAGGCTTCCACTACAAAACTCTACAGGAGTAAATGGAAACGCTTTGTGTACTGGGCATCTAGCCAACACTTGGACCCCCTGGTAGCTCCTTTACATAAAGTTTTAGAATTTCTATCCATCCTTTTTCACAAAGGAGCCTCTACTTCCACACTAAGAGTACAGTTGGCGGCCATATCCAACTTCCATGTTGGTGAGGACGGTTCTTCTATTATGTCCCACAGGCTTTGTAAGGCTTTTATGAAAGGTTCCTTCCATCTTCGACTGCCCGTCAGAGACCCTTTATTCCCTTGGAATTTAAATTTGTTATTGTCGCAACTAATGTTGCCACCCTTCGAACCAGCCTCTTCTTGCCTCCTGAAGTTTTTGTTGTGGAAGACACTTTTTCTTGTAGCGGTTACTTCAGCTCTAAGAGTTTCAAAGCTGCAAGCACTATCAGTCAAACCACCTTACTTAATTTTCCACCCAGATAGAGTTTCCTTACGAACAAACCCGTCTTTCCTTCCTAAGGTATGTTCTGTCATAAATATTAATCAGTCCATTGAACTCCCTACCTTTTTCAAAAACCATACCAGCAAGTTGGAATATATGCTGCACAAGTTAGATGTCCACAGACAGCTAAGATTTTATTTGGACAGGACTAAAGATTACAGAAAAACAGATCAACTTTTTGTCGCGTTTGCAGACAATAAAAAGGGCATGGCAGTTACAAAATGTACACTTTCTAAATGGCTTACTGATTGTATAGCTTTTGTATATTCTAAGTCGAATCAGTCCTTGCCCACCAAACCTAAGGGCCATTCTACTAGATCCGTTTCCACTTCCTTGGCTCATGCAGCTCGCCTGCCTTTGGACACGATTTGTGCAGCAGCCACGTGGTCTAAACCACATACTTTCATCGCTCATTATAGAGTTGACAAAGCCTCCAAAGACAGGACATCTTTTGGTTCCACTGTGCTTAGGAACGTACTTCCATGAGTCACTCGGGGTGACGGAGCTAGGGACGCTACCCGTGTGTAAGAACAAACGGCGAGATTGAACACTCTCACATAAAGAAGTTATGTTCTTACCATAACGTTCCATGTGGAGTGTTCATCTCGCCTTTGTTCTTACATTCCCCCCCTTCCCTCCCTCACGTGTTTGGAAGAACGAGTAGGACTAGAGTCTGGTCCACATGCCTTAACCTCTTCCGGGTATATTGTCTCTTACCTCATGGGGTATATTTCGCTACCCTTGAGTTAATTTGTCAGTGAGATAGTGTTTCTGATTTTTTGTGGCTGTGTGTAGCCTTAGCACCTGAGGTTTATGGTTGGTCTGGTTTGCTTGCAAACTAGATCTGAGTAATGGCATGGAGGATTGTGGGATATAGCCTGGTCTTGAGCTTCTCTAAGATGCAAAGCTTTGCTATGCGGCCGACTCGGAGCCGAGGATCGGCTCCGAACCTGTGTGTAAGAACAAAGGTGAGATGAACACTCCACATGGAACGTTATGGTAAGAACATAACTTCTTTTTTTAGTAGTTGAACTTAGATAGAGGTCCTGGAGGATCCTAGTATTAACCTGGACACAGTTGCAGAGCCATGGGTTCAGTAAATGTAATTTTAATTGTTTCTTAAATTCATGTATGGAAGGTATAGCAGTGATAAGGGTGGGGGGTAGTTTATTCCACGGTTTGGCAATAGTGTTAGAGTAGAGGGATGAGCCAGCAGCACTGTTGTCTTTAGTTACTTTGAGCAGAGGTTTGTTTGTGGAGCGGAGGTTTCTGGTACATTATTAGTTGTTGTAGAGAAGGGTATTTTTTCGGGATGGTATATAATTTTATGGGTCAGGGTAAGCTGATTGTATAGAAGTAGGTTTGGAAGTTCAAGCCAGTTGAGTTGTTTGAGAGCTAGACAGTGGTGCGATCTGTAGGGAATGTTAGTAGCAAATTTGGTATTTTTTTTATAATAGGCATCGATTTTGGATAGGTCAGATTTTCTAAGGTTGGTGAGGATTGGAGAGGTATATAGTAGTGTAGAGTTGAGATGAGCACTTGCAATGGTGGCTCTAGCAGAATTTGTTAAGAACTTTTTTATTTCTATATAGAGTACCTAGTGTTTTGTGTACTTTCTTTATGGTGAGGGAGATATGGGTGTTGAATTTCATGTTATGGTCAATTATAACCCCTAGAAGCTTTGTGTGGGTATCAGGAGATATGATAGTTTTGTTACTGGATAAGATGTTAAATAATAGGTCAGGCTTGGTTTGTTGGGTTGGTTGGAAATGATAAGTTTTGTTTTGCTAGGGTTAAGTATTAGCTGGTGGTCAATGAGCCAGGATTCAATAGAGAGAAAGGAAGCTTATGTTTGCTGGTGTAGTTCTTGGAGAGAAGAGGAGGCACAGAATAATGTGGAGTCATCTGCATATTGGATGACTGAGGAGTGGAGGGTAGAGATGTGAAGGTTATTTGTGAATATATTAAATAACAAAGGTCCAAGAATGGGGCCTTGTGGAACTTCTTTTGTAACAGGGAGCAGATGGGATAGCTCCTGGTGCCATTTGACTGTCTGCTGTCTCCCTGTTAGGTAACTATGAAACCAGTTGATAGTAGATTGGCTAAGATTTAGTTCTGACAGGGCTTTAATTAGCTTGTTATGATTGACAATATCAAAAGCCTTGAAAAACTCTAGGAAGAGAGCTGAGATGTATTTGCCATCATTTCTATGCCCATTAACTGAGTGAAAGACATGAGAGCAGTGGTTGTGCTGTGGTGAGGCCTGAACCCATGTTGGGTGTTAGTGATCAGCTGATGTGTTTTGAGGTGTTGCTTTATCTGAATGTGAATACACCTTTCCAGTATTTTTGAGAGGGGGGGGACAGTGTGGCTATGGGGCGATAGTTTGTTAGTTCTTTTGAGTTCCCCCTTTATGGAGGGGAATAATGTTAGAGACCTTCCAGAGGTCAAGGACTAAATTTTCAGAAATGGAACGGTTCATTAGGATAGTTACTGGATATGCTATTGCTTCAGCTGCTATTTTCAGAAATTCTGCTGGGAGTTCATCTGCAGCCAATGTGGTTGGTTTTAGCTTTTTGAGTAATTTTTTAATCAGGGAAACAGGGACTGGTTGAAAGGTAAAGCTGCTTTCATTAGTTAGATCTTGTTAGTCTTTTGGGTCTGGGGGGTGTTGAGATTTTGCTAGTGTAAGTATAGATTCTGTAAAGAATTTGTTCAATTGGGTGGCTATATCAGTTGAGGTGTCTTTAGTAGTAGGGGTTGGGGTCTTAGATTTTCCTGGCTCATGAACATTATTTATAGCTGTCCAAAACTGTCTGGGATTATGTTGATGTTTACTTTTTATACTATGGTAATAGTTTATTTTGTCTGTTCTGATCATTTTTTGGATTTGTTTCTGAGCTCAAGGTATGTTTGTTTTGCAAATATTGTTTTAGTTTTGTGCCAGTTGGACCAAGCTTTGTCTCTTGCATGAAGCAGAGATCTTGGTTTCTTTGCTCAACCAGGGAGCATAATTAGATTTGATTCTAATGGTTCTAGTGGGGGCATGGAAGTTGAGTATACTTAGGAAATTTGAGTTGAAGTATGTAACCACTTCATTAAGGTTGAGTTGCTTAATGGGGTTCCAATTACAGGCTAGAAGTGCCGAGGTGAAGTTAGATGGGCTGAAATTCTTTTTACTGCGTATTTGTTGGAAGGTGGTATTTTTTTCTTGAGTTGGGCAGTATCTGATTATATAGATAGGCAAGTGGTCGCTCAGACTGTCAGGTAGGCATCCAGACTGACTTATATTGGAAGGTTTGCTAGAAAGTATCCAGTGTAGTATAGACTGTCTATTAGATGATTTCTCAGTTGTAGTTGGGGAATTTATTAGTTGGCAGAAACCATGGAGGTTGCTATGAGTAGTGGGTGTAGTTGTGTTACATGGTGTCCAGTCAATTTTGAAATCACCTTGAATAATGGTTTCTTGGGGGAGTGTATCAGATGCCCCGTGGAGTAAGTTCTCAAGGCTGGGTAAGTTATTACCAGGTGGAAAATAGCATCCGATTATGCTGATTGTTTCCTAGTATTGATTTTTAGGTTAGATAGCAAATTTCTGCAGTACCTAGGGCTGGGGTTGGTATGTCAATTGTGGTGACATTTAGATGGCCTTTGAATAATATTGCAATACCTCTTCCCTTTTTGCCTGTTTGGTCTATGCGTATTAAGTTATAGGCAGGGGCAGTAACGTCATTGTTTGAGATTACAGGTTTTAGCCATGTTTCTGTTAAAAGTACTACATCTGGAGAATAGAGGGAAAGATTAGCATGCAGGTCATGGACTTTGATATACTTCTGATGTTGATATTTAGTATTAGCAGATTGCTAGTATTTTTCTAGTATCTTTCTTTTATTGCTGCTTGTGGGGTTTCATGTCATCCAAGAAGGGTAAATAGTATGGGAAACAGATTCCACATACAGACTGCCACAAACAGTGTCTGTTTTGCCTTAGCGCCTTGTAAGACCATGCGTCCTGTTCCATCTGTCAGGCCTTTGTACCTAAAACCCTTCGTAGCTGACTCTGTTCTTTGGTGCTTTATCTTGATAACCAGCGTCTTGAAAAAAGACTTGATGGAGGGAACTTCCCACTTTAAAGCACAGCCGTTAGTGAAGAAGAAGGCCAAGAAGCCTAGGCCAGAATCTTCTGCTGTTCAGCCTCTGCTGGATGTCTCTCCTGAGGTGAGTGAACGCCTGGAGGTTAGTCTGGCTTTATTCTTGGATTCCTCTGCCGCGACCGAGTTGGAGGCCGGCAGGGATCTGACTTTAAGCATGTCTGAGGAGGCATTACAGATGTCTGCTTTGGATGTTCAGAGGAAACCACGGCTGATAATCACCAAGGGGCCTAGGGGTGTTCCTCAAATTTTAGTCAGAGAAGAAGTCCTTACTAGCATTATTGAATGCCGTCCTGAGTAAGTGCCTTCCAGATTTTATAAGAATGACGTCCCATTGAAGAAAAAGCAAAAGGCGAAATATATTACTCCTGCTACTAAGGATCCACAAAGTGAATGGCAGTCCTTCACTCAGGGCTTGTTTAGTGCTTTGATGACTTTGAAACCTCCTCAGGGAGTTTCTGTAACAGCAGCACCCCCCCCCCCCAGAACTCTACTTCTTTAAAAAGACCCAGGGAATAGGATTCCTCTGAGGAGGAGCAGGATTCGGATCAGGAATCCCTTGCTTACTCTTCTCAGATTCCCTGTCCTTTGGATAATGGATCAGAGGAAGAGGAATCTAACAGTCCTGATACTCCCTTTGAAGATATTTCTTTTGGCTACACGATCTCCAGGATGATGGAGATCTTTAAATGGGGTTGTGCTGAGGTTTCTGGGGTACATAAAAGATATTATGACTTGTTGCAGATGGATTCTCCTTAACCTTCTACTGTCCTTCCTGTTTTGGCTGCATTTTCCAATGGTTCTAAGGCTCCAGACTCTCAGCCTCCTGCTCCCAAGAAACCTGATGGAGTCTGTAGGGTGCCTGAGGACTGCAAATTTTTGTACAAGTGTCCTTCTGCTGACCCCTCGGTAGTGTCTGTAGCTTCTGACAAGCCCTCTCAAACGCTTCCTTCTTTCAAGTTACTTCCCTCTGATAAAGATAACAGGACCATGGAAAGGCTAGGCAAGAAGGTTTATACCTTGTTACCTTGGCTTTTAGGGCTATTGATTATTACAGCTATATGTCCAGGTATTTGTTGTCTCTCCTATCCCAGGCCTGTCAGGTTATTTCTGACCTTACAGATTTTTAGGGTAAAACTTCTGCCCTTTCCCTGTTTGAGACTTCCTCCCAGGTGGCTTGTTATTCCATCAAGTGCTGTTTTGATACAGCTTTTTGGGTCAGTGATGAGGAGGTATTCTTGGCTTCGGCTTCAACTTCAACCTTTGCCTGATGATATTAAGGCCAGGTTGATGGATGTCCTTGATAATAAGCATTTCTTTGGTGAAACTGCTGCTGCTATTTTTGTCCCTTCTGGGTAAAGGTAAGGCTTTACATGAACTTAAACATATATTTGTTTTCCTTGTGCCTACATTTGAAAGAAAGTACACCAATAAGCCAGCCTTTGTTCACAGGCTATCTTGCCCTCCTTCTAAGGGTAAAAGGGTGGCAAGCAGGCTCCTCCTGTTAAGGATAATCAGACGTCTATGCCTTAAACGTCTCCAAAAAACAGGTACTGTCTGATTATCCTATTCTTCCCAGCCATTTTCCTCTTTCTGTTTGCCTCTACCCCTCTCTCTTCTTGTTTGGCTACAGATTACTTAGTACTCCTGAGTCCTTTCCATTATTCGCCAGGGGTATTTCATGGTTTGGAAATCCCTTTCCCCTTTTATGGGTATTCCTCAACCTCCTCAGGAACAACTCTCCTTCTTTTCAGAGGTGCTTTAGGACCTTTTGACTTGAGGTACTATTCAGGTGGTGCCTGTGTCCCAAAGGGGGAGGGGGTTTTACTCCAAGATGTTTCTAGTACCTAGGAAAGACGGTACTTGGAGACCAATTCTAGACCTTTCTCATCAGTTTTCTGAAGGTGCCCTCCTTTTGAATGTTGTCCATTCAGATCTTTTTCCTGCTTTTGCTTCCTCAGGCTTATATGGTGTATCTGGATCTCAAAGATGCTTACCTCCATATCCACATCCATCCCCTTTTCAGGAAGTTTTTATGTTTCCCTGTTGCTTCCTAGCACTTTCAGTTCTCTGCTTTACCCTTTGGCCTTTCTGCTGCCCCAAGGGTATTCACCAAATGCCTTGCTCCTGTGATTGCTTTTTGCAGGCTTCAGGGGATCCAAGTCTTTCCTTACTTGGATGACCTCCTGTTTCAGGCATCCTCTCCAGAGATCCAGTTGCAAAGTCTTCATTTTGTCATTTCCCTTCTGCAAAGCCTGGAGTTCACAATAAACATTAAAAAGTCTTTTCTGACTCCTTCTCAAGACCATGTTTTGCTGGGGTGCAGGATACAGACTGTGCCTATGTTGACATCCCTGCCTCTTCCCAAGGCCTTAACACTCATTTCCTTCTTTCAGACTCTTCTTCTTCTGGCCTCTATAACAGCCAGGGAATTTCTGAGAGCTTTGGAGTTCATAGCATCTACCATCCCTATGCTCCCTCTGGCCTAACTCCACATGAGAAATTTTAAGTGGTTTCTGAAGTCAGCTTGGTTTTGACATGCACACCCCCTAGAATTTGTCATTCCTGTTCTACTTTGTCTCAAGAAGGAACTACACTGGTGGATCCAGCAGTTGTCTCTAAATCCAGGGTTCCTTTTTCACCCCCTCCTTCCCTCTCAGGAGCTGTACAGAGATGCTTCAGACGTGCGATGGAGAGCAGCTTTTGGCTCCCTAAAGGTGCAATGGGTCTGGTCCCTTCATCACCAGAAAGAGCACATCACTGTCAAAGAAATGAGAGCTCTTCTGCTGGCCCTTCAGGCTTTTTATCCTCTTTTCTTCCCAGGACCTCTTAAAGTATTTACAGACAATACCACAGTGATGTGGTATGCAAGCAAACGGGGGGGGGGGGGCTTATCTTTTTTGCTGGTTGACACTCCTAATGTGGGATCTTGCTGTCCAGTATCAAGCTACTCTTCAAGCAGTTTGCATTACTTCAGGTCAAAATATTGTGACAGACACTCTGACTAGGTTCTTAACTCAATCCCATGAATGGATGCTTCGCAGGAATATGTTTCTGAACATTGTCCACCAATGAGGTACTTCTTAAATGGATCTTTTTGCCTCTCCCCTGAACAGACAACTTCCTCTTTTTTGTGCCAAAGTCCCAGGTCCTCTCGTTTGGAAGGTGGACGCCCAATGTTTTTCTTGGAAGGCGTTGTTCCTTTATGCTTTCTCTCCCCTTCACCTCATTCCAAAAGTCCTGTTCAGAATTCAACAGGATGCTCCCAAAATGTTGTTAGTGACTCCCTTTTGGCCAAGCCAGCATTAGTTCCCTCTTCTTCTACATTTAGCCAAGAGGAGTCATCATAAGTTACTTCACAGGGTGGACCTTCTCTCACAGGAAAAGGGATGTCTCTTCCATCCCCTCCTGTCTACTCTTCAACTGTCACTATGGGTGATAGGATTTTGATTCCAAATAGACACCTTTTTTCTGAGGATGTGCAGGAGACCAGGAAACAGATCCACTAGGAAATCCTACTTATCCAAATGGAAGAGGTTTTCTGTTTGGTGTCTTTCTCGTAACCTGGATCCACTTTCTGTGGATGTTCCTTTGGTTCTGTCTTATCTGTGTGAATTTCTCAATGGTGGGTTGGCTTATTCTTCTGTTAAGGCCCACTTATCACGTATTTCTACTTGTCTGCCTTTATCTTCTCCTTTAACTTCTAGATTTGAAGCCAAACAATTCTTTAAAGGTGTCCTTCACATTAGGCCTCCCAGGAAGCCTGTTCCTCCTCCCTGGGATCTTAATTTTGTTTTGGAAAAACTGACTCAGTCTCCTTTTGAGCTTGCAGCTTCAGCTTCCTTGCAACTTTGCTCTTGGAAGACTGTACTTTTGTTAACCCTTACTTCTGCCAGATGAGTGTCTAAGCTTCAAGCCCTTATGGCTTGTCTTTCTTTTTTGGTGTTTCATTAGGACAAGGTGTCCTTGTGTACAAACCTTTCTTTTATGACCAAGGTGGTGAATAAGTTGTCCCTTTGTCAGTCTCTTCATTTGCCCACTTTTTTTCCTTTTCTGCAATTTGCCAGTGAGAAGGTGCTGCATACATTGGATGGGCATAGACAACTCAGATTTTATTTGGATAAAACTAAGACCATTAGGAAATCTGATCAGTTCTTTGTTTCCTTCATCCTAGGTCCCTAGAATTAGCTGTATCCAAGCAAACTGTTTCTTTTTGGATTTCAAAAGCTATTTCCTTTTGTTATTCCTTTCATGGTAAGAGCCTTCCTTCTTTATGTAAGGCTCATTCTACTAGAGCTGGGGCTTCTTCTGGTGCTTTTTTTTCAGGGTTTGGATACTAAATCTATTCTTGAGGCAGTTACCTGGACTTCTGTGCATAGATTTACCAAGCACTATAAGTTGGATGGAATCTTCAGAGCTAGAGCTGATTTTGCTAGGGCTATTCTTCATGCCTTCCTAGAGGGCTCTGCTGATCCTTCCTGCTTGCAAGTTTCTTCCTGAGCTTTTGCACTTTCCTTATTGTAAATAATACTGCAACAGTGAAATGGAAGGACTTAATACAGTTGTGGAAAATATTACCATAATGGTAGATGTCTTTTTCTTCACTGTTGTAGTATTCACTCCCTCCCTCTCTCCGCCCCTGGTCCATTTGTTTTCTGGATGTACTGATTACCTCTCTTTTCCTTGGACTGGCATTCCTAGTGGAGCCTTCTGTTCTGAACGTTCGCCTTTATGTCTTATGCTACGTAAGGAGCATTTGTGTGACATACAGTGTACCTTAAAGCAACCTAAAGGCTTTGGTATATTGGCTGGATGTTGAGTGGGCCTTGGCAGGGGATCCCTATTGTAAAGAATGCTGCAACAGTGAAGAAAAGGACATTGACCATTGTGGAAGATTTTACACAACTGTACTTTCCTGGAGGCTTTTGTGCCATATCTATATACTTTCCAGGTGACCCCCCCCCCACCCCCACCCCCCCGCTGACGAGCTCATTGACCTAATCTGTCGGCAGGTGTGGAAGGAGCTGGACATTGTTGGAGCCAAAACCGAAAAGACCGGATAAAAGTCTAGCCCCCCCCCACACACACACACACACACAAAGACTGTGCACACTGGAACAAGGGAGTATCGGCAGACGCTATGGGTGTGGCTGCAGCCACAAAGAAAGAACTGGCAGAACAGAATTCTCCTAGCCATCCCCCTAACAGAGAGTCTTGGTCATTGGACAGATTTGGGAGGCAGATATATGCTTCAGCAACCATTACTGTCCGATCACTGAACTACTTAGCACATTTTACTAGAGTGCAAAGAAATTTGATCAAGGAGCTTACCAAATCTCTTTCTGGGTACATTTCGTCCAAGGATGAAAAGAGAATCTCTTTGCAGTTGGCTACCCTCCAATCCATCTCGAATTCAACCAGGAGGTTGATCTCCCATGCTGTGTAAGGTACCTCATGGGCAGCGGGTTCAGGCCTAACCGTCAGAAGACATGCCTGGATACCCTTCTGTGATTTTGCGGAACCATTTAAGTCTTCATTTGTCAATGCGCCTTTTGACATATCTTTTCTGTTTGGTCCCAGGGTTAAGGACAGGCTCTCCAGGTGTGAACAAGAGGGAAAGACGCTGTCTGCCATGGGTGTACATTTTTCTACCCCTCAAAGACCCCTCGCTATAAACCAGCAAAATGGTAGAGTGTGTTAAGAAATCCCATGGTTGTTTCCAGAATTCACTTCCCTCAAGGGCAGAAGGGGGGAACTCTAATAGAAGACGCCACCCTTGTGGCAGAGGTGGTCTGCAGAACCAGGGCTTTTGAGATTCTTTCTCAGATAATCCCTGTCAGTGCTCCTGAAAGGAGGTCTGACTGTTCCCCTCTGGAGGCAGTCAGGGTTCATTTATCTCTGCACTAGAGAGCTTGGCTAACTATCACAAAAGATTTGTGGGTGCAGAGGATCATATCCAGAGGTTATTCCATACCATTTTCCCTAACCCCTCCCACAGTTGTGAGGAAAATTTCCGATCTTCCACCCAGTCAGAGGGAAGCAGCTTTTCTCGAAATAAAAAAGCTGCTAGAAAAAAAAGAGTCGACGGACCCTGGAAACTATCGCCCCATAAGCCTGACTAGCCTAGTCCGCAAGGCTATGGAGAGGATCATCATGGAACTCATAAACAAAGATATTGGGGACCTACAGACACTAGATCCTACCCAATTCGGCTTTGTCAAGGGCAGATCCTGCATCTTGAACCTGGTCGACTTCTTTGAAACAGTCACCAAGGCCATAGATGAAGGGAAGGTAGTCCACACAGCCTATCTGGACCTCGCGAAGGCTTTTGACACAATACCCCACTCGGGCATCATAGATAAGCTATCCAGCTTAAATATAAACCCCTACGTCACAAGATGGGTTGCAAACTGGCTCAAAGACAGAACCCACAGAGTCAGAGTTGCTAGAGCCATGTCAGACTTGAAACCAGTTACAAGTGGTGTCCCACAAGACTCAGTCCTGGGACCTCTCTTGTTCGGTATATATTTTTCCGAGGTACAGGCTAACACGGGAGGACTGTGGCTAACCAAGTTCGCAGATGACTGCAAACTGGGCGCCATAACTGACTCTCCAGCTGACACGAGCATCCTTCAAAAAGGTCTCACAGAGACGGATAACTGGTGCCAGAGCCATGGTCTAAAGCTAAATGCCAAAAAGTGTATAGTCATACCCTTTGGCAAAAACAAAGTGCCCACAAATTACCACATAGGTGGTAACCCATTAAGTACAGAGGAAGTATTTAGGGACCTGGGGACCCAAGTTGATAGTAATCTCTCCTTTGACAACCACATTGCCAAAGTGGTTAGAAAGACCTTCTACATAGCCCACCTTATCATGAAAGGATTCACATCTAGATCAAGGGAGGTCATTGTGTCCCTTTATTCATCCCTCATCAGGCCCATAATAGAATACAATGCCCCTTTTGGGATGTACCTTACCCTACACCTGCAGCAACTAGAAAGACCCCAAAAGTACCTCACAAAGAGGATCAAGGGACTCAAACAGATGCCATATACTGCTCGGTTAAAAAAACTCCAGCTCTACCCAGTTGCATACCGTCTACTTCGAGGCGATCTATGCCTGACATATAAAGCTATGTCCAACCCAGAATTAATGGACATGCTCCACCTCAGAAAATCCAAATCCCTTAGAGCCACGCGCTCAAGGGTCTTGAACCTCAGCACAGAAATAAATAGAACATGCTGGAGGGACAGATTCATAACCCGAGGCTCCCTTCGCTCTGGAATAGAATCCCAGTCCATGTTAGGCAGAGCCCCTCACTGACTCTCTTCAAGAGGAATCTTGATGAGTGGATGGGGGATCGTAGGTTTACCCCGGGGATTACTTCTTTGTCACTAGTAGACAGAGACACAGTAAACTAACCTTAAAAAGGGCACAGTAAACTCAAATCAAAGGGTGGTGAAAGCCAAACACACTCAGGCTAGGCTTATAAATGCCCCAGGGCAGATAGCCTAGTATGAACCTATGAACAAGAGGTCCCTCCCGACAGAGAGGGTCCAGAACCTATTCAAGATTCTTCTTCTTCTTCTTGGTGCCAAAAAAGATGGAGGACTTAGACCAGTTTTGGATCTCAGCATGTTAAACCAGTTTGCTCAGTATACAAAGTTTTGAATGGTCACGGTTCAGTCTGTTTTGACTCTGCTGCAAAAGGAAGATTAGATGTGCTTGATAGATCTTCAGGATGCATACTGTCATATCAAAATGAACAGGTGCTCCAGGAGATTCCTGTGCTTTTCGCTGGAGTCAGTCATTACCAATTCAGCATACTACCCTTTGGTCTCACCACAGCCTCCATGGTGTTCAAATGCATGGCATTGGTAGCAGCTCACTTGAGACTGCTGGAATTCTGGGTGTTTCCATATCTAGATGACTGGCTCCTTATAACCCCGACCACGCATCTACTTCTGCAGGCAAGAGACTACTTCCTTCCACTGTGTTCATACCTAGGAATTACAGTCAATTATAACAAGTGTCAGCTCACCCCAGCACAGAGTCTGGAGTTCATAGGTGCTTGTTTGGATACAGTCAGTCAGATCACCTCTCTTCCCTCTACTCGAATAAACACACTGCAGTATCAAGTCAAGAAAGTGATCCAAAGTTCATCTTTTCCAGCCTGACTGATGCTTCAGGCCTTGGGTTCCATGGCAGCAGCTGTCACTCTTGTTCCTTTGACAAGATACCATATGAGAATCCTTCAATGGACTCTGTCGACCCAATGGCCCATTCTCCAATATTCATTATCCACGCCAGTCAAGATCACACCAGGGAACAAAAGATATCTTCCGTGGTTGATACCTTCGAACCAGCTCTGTGAGGGCTGTCTCTTTGTTCTTCCCCTGCCCAAGGCCATGGTGACCATAGACACCTCCCAGTTCGGGGGGGATGGCAGTACTTGGGAAGGACAGACCAAGCTACATGGTCGCCTGAAGAGGCCAAGACGCATGTTGTGTCCTGGAGATGAGAGCTGTCCTCCTAGCATTGCAGGCCTTTCAAGACATTCTCCCACCCGGGACAATTACAGTACAGACACACTGTATGTCAGTAGTCTGGTACATCAACAAACAAGGGGGAACCAAGTTTTACCCCTTTGTTGAGAAGCTATGATAGTATGGTGATGGGCACTCTCTTCCACTCGCTTTCTAATAAAAATACACATTCTGGGGAAATCCACTGTGATTGCAGACAAACTAAGCAGGTCCATTTTGATGCCTCATGAATGGTCTCAACATCAGCGTGGAATCGAAAATTTTCTGTCAGTGGGGCCAGCCATGCTATAATCTGCTTTCCACTCCCCTCAGTAGCAAGTGCAGTAGTTTATTTGCCCCGATCCCTCCATCTGGGGAATCACCGAGAGATGCGCTAGTTTACAATTGGCCCTCCTGTCTCCTTTCTACCCTTGCCACTTATTCCCAAGTTTCTTTAAAAAGCAATTCAGTTGAAGACCACATTAATCCTCATTGCACCCTTTTGGCATTGTCAGATTTGGTTCCCATTCCTTTGGCCTCTTTTTCTACATCCTCCCTTGATTCTGGATTCAACTCCTGACCTCCTGTCCCATCTAACAGGCATAGTTTATCTGTATGTAACAGGCCTGAAGTTGATCGCATGGTTTCTCCAGTTCCACTGATTGCTAGACAGCCCAGGCTGCCCACCCTAGTCTGTCCTGTTTTGTTATCTTCCCATAAAGCTTCTACTAGAAAGGTTTACAAGAGTAAATAGAAAAAAATTGTATTTTGGGCCCTTAATAAAGATCTGGACCTCTTTTCAGCTCCAGTGCCAGAGATCCTTGAATTTTTAGCTTCAGTTTTCAGTGAAAAAGGAAGTTTCTCAACTATTAAAGGTCAGTTGACTGCCAGTTCTAATTTCCACCTGGGCGAAACTAACACTACCCTCAATCTGCTTTTGAACCTTCAGCCAAAGCAGATCTTAAACTCTGATTTTGGAATACCATTGTTCTGGTTGATATTACAACAACTAGAACAGTATTTGATCTCTAGGCTCTATCCTCAAAGCCTATTTACCTGATTTGTCACAAAGGTAGGGTGTCATTGCAAACAAACCCATTCTTTTTTACCTAAGGTACCTTCTGAGTGAAATGTAAATCAGGTATTATACTCAGTTTTCTTTCCCAACTTTTCAAACAAAGGGAGGTATATGTCACACCTTTTGGATGTACATAGACAACTTCATTTTTACTTTCATAGAACCAAAGACTTTAAGAAATTTGACCAGTTATTTGTTTCCTTTTCTCTTACCAAATCATACAAGCCAGTATCTAAAGTTACACTGTCTAAATGGTTGACTGATTGTATAATCTTTGTCTATGGTGAATTAGGATTATTTTATAGGTTCATAGGTGGGTACTAGGCTATCTGCCCGAAGGCATTTATAAGCCTAGCCAGAATGTGTTGGCTTTCGCCGTCCCTTTAGATTAGTTCCCTATGCCTCTGTCCAGCAGAGCCACTTAAGTGATCCCCGAGGTAAACTTTCTGTTTCCCATCCACTCGTCAAGGTTTCTTTTGAAGGGTGTTAGCGAGGAGCTCTGCCTAATGTAGATTGGGATCTTGTTCCAAAGCATGGGGAGTCTCTGGGACAGGAATCTATTCCTCCAGCACGTCCTATTTATTGTTGTGGTAAGGTTTAGATCCCAAGAGCATGTGGCTCGAGGGGATAAGGTTTTCTTTAGGTGGAGCATGTCCATCAATTCTGGGTTGGACATGGCCTTGTATGTCAGGCAGAGATCACCTCTGAGTAGGCGGTATGCAACCGAGTACAGCTGGTGTTTCTTCAGTCGAGCTGCATAGGGCATCTGTTTCAGGCCATTGATCCTCTTGGTGAGGTACTTCTGTGGTCTTTCCAGCTGTTGCAGGTGTCTTGTAAGGTACATCCCAAATGGGACATTGTACTCTAAGATGGGTCTGATGAGTGATGAGTAGAGGGGCACAATGACCTCTTTTGATCTGGATGCAAACCCTTTTGCGATTAGGTGGGCCACGTAGAAGGATTTTCTAACCACTTTGGCAATGTGATTATCAAAGGTGAGATTACTATCTACTTGGGTCCCCAGATCCTTTATTACGTCTTCCGTATTTAGGGGACTGCCACCTATGTAGTAGTTTGTGGGTACTTTGTTTTTTCCAAAGGGGATGACTATGCACTTTTTGTTATTTAGCTTGAGGCCATGATTTTGACACCAGGTGTCCGTCTCAGTGAGACCCTTTTGGAGAATGTCTGTGTCAGCCGGAGAGTGAATTATAGCCCCTAGTCTGCAGTCATCTGCGAACTTGGTCAGTCATAGTCCTCCTGTGCTTGCCTGTACCTCTGAGAAGTATATGCCGAACAGGAGGGGTCCTAGGACTGAGCCCTGGGGAACACCACTTGTAACCGGTTTAGAGATGGACCTAGCTCTTGCAACTGTCACCATGTGGGTTCTGTCCGTGAGCCAGTTGGCAACCCATCTGGTGACGTAGGGGTTTATGCTCAGGCTGGTGAGCTTGTCTATAATACCAGAATGGGGAATGGTGTCGAAGGCCTTAGCAAGGTCTAGGTAGGCTGTGTGTACCACCTTTCCCTCATCTATAGCCTTGGTAACTGTCTCAAAGAAGTCCACCAGGTTTTGGAGGCATGATCTGCCCTTAACAAAGCCAAACTGGGTAGGGTCCAGTGTTTGGAGGGTCCCAATGTCTCTGTTAATGAGTTCCATGATAATGCGCTGCATAGCCTTGCAGACCAAGCTAGTCAGGCTTATAGGGCAATAGTTCCCAGGGTCTGTTGTGGCTCCTCCTTTGTGGAGCGGGATAACCGTTGCTGTGCGGCACTCTATGGGTATGTAGCCTGTGGAGAGGTTGAGGTTGAACAGTGTGTTTAGGTGAGAGGTTAGTTCGTCTTTGAGCTCGTGTAGGATGCAGCTTGGGACACTGTCCGGTCCCATTGATGCTGAGTTTTTGGCTTTGGAGAGGCTGTTTTAACCTGAGTGTCTGTGATTTCAGGGACTCTACATTCTTCTGGTATGGTTATGGGACCTTTTGGGGGTGAGATGGGGGTGATGTTTGCGCTGAACCTGTCTGCCAGGATGTTGGCGATATCGGTCGGTTCCGTGTATTTTGTGCCATTCTGCACTAACTCCGAGCAGATCTGAGCATTGCCACTTAGATTCTTGACATAGCTAAAGAATGCCTTGTGGTTATCTTTGGAGTCTTTGGCAATTTTTCTTTCAAAGCTTGCCTTGGATGATTTTATGAGGGATCGTAGTTTCTTGCTGATACTGATCAAGGATGTCTTCCCTTCTTGGCATTTTACTCTTTTCTGTATTAGTTTCCTCCTCCTGTTGTATAGCTTGTTTATGGCAGGAGTCCACCAGACTGGTTTCCTTTTCTTGGAGGAGTGAGTCTTGGCTTTGCTTGGGATGGCACGATCCATGCATTCTTGTAGCTGCCCGTAGAATGCATTAGTAAAGGATTTTGCAGCTTGGACTGTGTTATCCTTCAGCATGGGGGCTTTGAAACTTTCCACCTTGGTCTTACGTAACGTGAAGTTTGCGTTTGAAAAGTTTTTCATGGTAGCTTTCTTGTCCGGGGGAGGGGGCGGAATATGGATATCCAAAGTGATTTGTTTATGGTCAGATCTAACCACCGAGGGGTTGACCTCTGGTGTGGAACACCGGTCGCCCATGTTGGTGATGCCCTGGTCCAATATGTTGTCACCTGTGGTGTGAGTGTTGACCAGTTGAACCAGGGTGTTTGAGTTTATAAATTCTAGGAAAAGTTGGGCAAGGGAGTTAGTACTTGAGTAGTTCTCCCAGTTAATGTTTGGGTAATTGAAATCACCCAATATTAGGGTGTTTGGTAGGACCTTTATGTTTCCCAGTGTTTCCAGAAACGCGGAATGGGGGTCCTGGGACATGGTGGGTGATCTGTAGCAAGCTACAATTTGAATTGCAGTTTTGCCCATTGTTAGTTGCACGTGGATGATCTCTGACACATCGTGTTGTGCCACTAACCTGGAGGTGTGGGTATCCTTGATGAATATGGATACGCCCCCGCCTTTTGTATTTTGATTTGGGTTCTGTGGTCGAAATGTATGGTATGAGTTGTAACCTGGTAGTGCTGTTGTGCTCTCTGGAGCCTTAAACCAGGTTTCTGTTACTGCACATATATCGATTTTCTCCATACTGAGGAGTGCCTTTAGGGCATGCATTTTGAGGTTTAGACTTCTGGCACTGAGTAGCATTACCCTCAGTTTTTTGCTACTTGTACTATTTACGGTGGTGGGTTTGTCTTTTGAGCCTTGCCTAAAAAAGGCACTATGAGGGTGGCAAGAGCCTTGGCAAGTATTCGAAAGCCTAAGGGCAACAGGTGCAAGCCATCTCTAGTGAAGCAGCATGGCTTGTCGAGCGTGTCATCCCAGGCGGACAGACACTGGATCCCCTTTGAATGACACCAGAAACTTAGCCAATTGTTGAAATTGATAATTTTTTTCTTTATACTGTGGTATCATTCTTGGTGAGGGCAGGATGCTGCTCACGGTCAGGGTCATACCGGCCTGGGCTACATGATCAGAGAACTCTTCCACGTCATTCACACCAACATGGACAATGACCAGAGTCATATTTGTACTTGTTCTGGAGTGACCTGAGTGCTTGTGTTATGTGGCGGATCCTGGCACCTGACAGGCAGCTAACAGTAACCGTCTCCTTATTCAGCCTAGTGAGTGGGACGTTAGTGTGCCTAACTATAGAGTCACCTATTACTTGTATGTTGGGTATGTTATTGTGCCTTAAGGGCTGTGATTGCATGGCACACTGGTTTTGTGAAGTATGTATTTCATGGTTTGTGTTGGGGGGTGGAGGTTGCTTGGATGTTTGCTTTGGAGGTCTCTGTTGGTTTTGCAGATTTTTATTTAGAGCCTCTGAGTATGTTTTTGTGTATTTGTGTGTTTTTTGCCAGTGCTGGTTTAATGGGTCTATGTAAGACTGGTGGTGTGATGCAAGTATTTCCCTTCTCCTCTTGACTGTCTGATCCAGTCGTGGGTTGAGAGAGCTTAGCCTCTAGTTTGGCTGTATAACTGCATCTCTCGCATGTATTAGTGTTTGGTGGTAGGAGGAGGGGTTGTCTGTGTACATGAGGCAGTTGTAACATTGCCTCAAAATGCCCAGATTCACCAGTTGGACTGGAGAGTACACCTGAAACTGCCTTTTGGACATGCCTGGATAGGTACAATGAACTGTTTTACTGGATGGCTGGTAAGGTCAAATAGAGAGCCTTGTCCTTCTGTACAGTACAGGAGGTTCTAGTGCTAGGGTTTGTAAGTGCTTGCTATAAGTTTTGAGCAAGTGCCGGGCTGAAAAATGAAAGGCTTGAATGCTTAAGTTGAAAGCTTGTCTAGTTCCAAGGGAAAAAAATTGAAGAGGAGACTTTGTGGAGCCGGGAATAGTTTTATCCTAGCTAAATAGCATGCAAAACCAGGCAAGTATGGTATTTATAGTAGGGAAATGAAAGAGAGAGAAATTAGCCCAAAATGGCCAATAAACTACTAATTTCTGGGCTGAAACCACTCCTCCAGGGACAGATAGGCTGCTCAATGCTCCCCTCTGTCACAGGTGAACAGAGAAACTTCCTTCTATCCAAGTGAGGTATGGGCAAACACAGAGATTTGTAACACATCCCTGAATTCAGCACTAACCTGAAAACTGGACTATACTAGCTTAGAAAGGCGGGAAACAAGTATAAATATATATATATATATATACATATATATATATATATATATATATATATATATATATATATTTTTTTTTTTTTTTTTCCAGAAAATAAAGCAGACACACTCAAAAAAAAAAACAGTTTAAAAGCACAGAAAAAGGATAATTATTGTTATATATCACAGATCAAAGTTGTAGTCAATGCCCCCAGTAATAAAGTAGGAAGAAACAAAAATACAGTAAAAGCAGATGAACAAAGTGCAGTTGTTTCATACATATATATATATATATATATATATATATATATATATATATAAACAATAAAAAACAATAGAAAACAAACTGATTTAAACAAGTTACCCAATTAACCAGAAAAAAGCTCAAAACTGAGCCCTGTTCCAGCAGTCTTCAATCAGACAAGTTCTAATTGCACACCCCTGCTTACCAGGATGCAGGGGAACCTTCTCCAAAAAAAGATGGCCTGGATCAGTGCCTCAAGTTATACAAACAAAGCTAGATTCAGCAGGCTTGAATCTGGTCTATGTTACAGCAACAATGTGCACCAATTTCAGAAAGAAACAGTTAAAATAAGCAGTCACAATAAGCCTGTGACCAAAAATTCCCAGCTCAGAAGGGCAGAATCCAGCCTCTCCTCTCACAAGAGTGCAGACCACAAACCTTCTTAATGTAGAATAACTGGCCTGAAGCCCAAGTGCTTAAGGCAGAACTAATACACTTTTAGAATAGCAGACACTGGGCCTTCAATCAGCAATTCACAGCTTAGAAGGATATTGGTTCTGGAGCATTTCTCCCCGGGCCTCCGCTGAAAACAGGCTCTGTGGAACCTAGTCGGACTTTCCCGGTCAACAAATGATAAATAAAATAAAAAAAAAAAAAATAAATAAATTTAACATTTTTTTACCGGGAAAGTCCAACTTGGAACGAAGCCAGTTTTCAGCAGAGGCCTGGGGAGAAATGCTCCAGATGCATGTTTTTGTAACATGGGAGGAAACCAGAGTACCTGGAGAAACCCTACACGGACGCAGGGAGGACATGCAGACTCCACACAGAAGGCAATCCAGCTAAGAATCGAACCGGAGAATCTCTTGCTGTGAGACAACAATGCTACCGCTTTACTATGCAGCCTATCTTTACCTAAACCTCCTGTAGCCCATTCCACTAGGTCTTTGGCGGTTTCTTCAGCTTTTTGATTAAGATTCTCTTCAGATGATATTTGTCCAGCTGTAACTTGGGCTAGTTCTCACACTTTCATTGCTCATTGCAAGTTGGATTTAATTTCCAGGAACAGAGTGGCCTTTGGCTCAGCAGTATTCTGGAATATCCTTCCTTAAGGGCTTCCCAAGGTCACAGTAGCTGGGGACTCTGTCCCATCAGTTGAGGAATGAATCAAAAGAACAAAATCAGATAAAAAAAAAGTTATGTACTCACCATAATGTTCCATCTATGTTGTCCATTTTCATTCTTACCCAACTTCTTGCACACCTACCCCCATCCTTTGCTTCTGGAAAGATCAGTGAATTGTACAGGAACCTCTGTTCCTTGTTTGAGCTCCAGCTTCCTGTTTCTTTTCTGCCTTTGGTAATTTCTGTAATAGATTGTCCTTTTATATCTAGGGGCAGCAAACTTCATCTGAGGTACTTTAGGTTGGCAGGACATTATGGGTAAAGGGAGGTGCTCTAGAGTTCTAGGATCTGATGATCTGGTAGAAGCAGCCAAGTCAGATCAGAACCCATCAATTGAGTAGTAATGAAAATGCACAACACAGATGGAACGTGTGACAGTTTTGACATTTTGGCCTGATTTGGCTTTATGGTCTATCATTAACTTTCTTTGTGGCTCCTTATTCTGGTCTTGGATATAGAGAAATCCACAGACTTAATTAAGTGTCCTATGTGCGGGCTCAAACACCAGTTAGGAGACCCTTCCCCCTTTACTCAAGAGTTTTCTGGGGGGGAGCACCTGGATGCATCTTGTGCCACTTGAGACCATTTTGGATTTAGAAAATTGCAGCGGAGTGGAGAGAGGCTTAATCTTAAGGACATATTGCTTGGCTACTACACCAAGCTTCAGGGAGAAAAAAATGTTTGAGGAAAGTAGGCCTGTGGAGAGCAATTTTATTTTATCTGTCACTCTGCTTCCAGATTTATATGTTCAGAAGCTTCTCTTCAAAAAGGATTAATTAAGGCTTGTTACTGGAGGCCGTGGGGATCCTTGCAGTTTGAGATAACTGTAGGCCAGTATCCCTCCACCATATACGAAAAGTGGATGCAGTTTTTCATCTGAGCATGAACTTCAAGACATTCCTCCTATCTTTCCATCCATTTCTTCATGGCTTTCCACAGTTCTTTAGGTGATATGAAATGTGTAGTGAGAGAAGATGATGATGGGACCTTCTTAAGGCACAGATTAAGATGGGCATGCTGTCTTTCTCCTTAGTTCCAGGGTGGCAGAAGGGATTTTTCCCTAGCTTTATTTCAGAATTGGATGTTTAGGAGCCAATAACTTTTTTGTAAAGTCCTTCCTGCTCTGGCACTGACAGCAGCACATTCTTCAGTTTTCACTTTCCTGTTTGCCTGTTATCTTGGTGCCAAGCTTCATTGTCATGAAAGGTCAATAGTGCTAATCTTGAGTTTGATACCCTCAGGGCTGCAGCCATAGTTAACAAAGTTAATGTTTGAGACCTCAGTACCAAAGCCATCCTTTTGTGTTCACATCTGTTTTGATGTCTGGTTTGGACAGAGTCTTTCTGACTTGATTGTGATCTGGTCTGTAGTTTCCTTTGGTACTGAAATTCTAAGCATTTTTCAATGAGAGATCACATGGTTCAGATGTACTCTCAAGTATTGGTAGAACATCCCAGGGAATCTGCAGTGATATTTGTTCCGTCCCTGGGTGCCCAGAGTTTGAGGCCTTGATCTTGTTTTCTTCTTCCCAGGGAGAAGGAAGTTACCGCAGGGGGAGAATGGCTGTTCCCACTTCAGATTCCTCTTTCTTCCACTCGGATGATGCTATGTAATTCTCCCATGAAGAAAATCTAACACATGAACTCACCTACAGAATTCTGTAAGCCGGTTAATGATATAGATCTGAATTTCCACAGGGGAGGTCTACAGAGGATTTTGAGTTTGTAGACTTCCATGTCCATGTAAATATGAAGTTCCAAGCCAGGCCCACAAACCTAGAGTGGTGGGCTCATCCAGCCAGTCTTTCTTAGTACAGCCTCTTTACCTTTCCTTCTTTCATTGTGGTAATTATCAAAAGCATGTTTGTTCTTGAATGGGTGAGGTAGTATTTTCTAATGCAAAAACACAGTAACTTGGTCATAGGCCTGTCTGCACATCAGTGTCCTGGGGATAAGTGTGGTCCTCCTAATATTGCAGGATCTTTCTGGTCACATTGCACGTTCCCAATTAAGTGGACAAACTCAGCTACTGCTTACAACAGAAGTGGTCCCTCATTTAGTCTGTGGTGGATTTTTTGCCAATGAGGTGACCCACGGGTATGATCCTTTTGTGCTCCCTTTACAACTACAGGTGCAACAGTACCTTCTGCCTGATTCTTCTGAATGACCTAACTTGGGGAGGCCATAACCCAGCAGTGACTTCCAGAGCAACTTTTATGCTTTTCTCTTTTCTACTTACCTTGAAGTATCTAAAGAAGATCATATTAAACAGGGCTATGGTCATTATCATAGCTACATTCTTTCTTAAATAGGCTTGAGTCCCCTGTTCTCCGGCCTTTATCTTCTGTAGAGTATTTCTGTTAAAATTGCTCAAATGTTTTTTGTTCCTTCCCTAGATATTCAATCCCTTAAGCTAATTGTATGGTTTCTCTAATTCATCTATTAGGCAGGGTCCCTTCATATCCTACCAGGATGGTTTAAATCCTTGCAGGTGCTCCAAAGAGTTCTATTAGAAGAACAGATGTAAGACAACTTTATGTTTTTTGCGAACCTCTGATTAGGGAGTTAAATCTTTTTTGACCCCATTTCTGGCAGTCGTTCAGTTCTTGGGAGTCATGTTTGTTCAAGGAGCAAGCTGTTGTCATGTTAAGTTGAATGCTGCAATTTCCATCATTCAGAGACTAAACTGATCTCCTTTAAGAGTTTGCAAGGCTTTTCTCAAAGGATCTTTAAGACTCTACCCTCACTGTTTGATTATTGGCCTCTTCCACAGTCTAACTTATTGTTTATTCCTTGTCACTGGAGTGATTTTAATGGGAAGGGCCATCTTTTTTTAGCAGCCATCAGGAGTAGTTTTGACAATTTCTTCTTTGTTTAAACTTTTAGCAGATAAACGATAAGCAGAATATAAAACTGTTGGAGCATAACTGGAATATCGACAGTATAAAAGCACTGAAGCCCAAAACCTGGAGCAAAAAAAATATATATATAAATGATTACTGTTGACATTTAAGTATAGTTTAAGGCACCAGACTATGCAGAAATTTACCATCAGCACTGCTTATGGAAAAAATGCAATAATAAATGACTTCATAGGGGTCAAATGGCAGTAGTTCACAGTTCTGCTACAACTATGAATGAAACTGCAAGACTAAGACCCAGCACGGTTTAAAACAGAAATGGTACCTCTAGCCAGTATCAAATTCCAGTTTTAGGTTTTATAAAAAGGGAACTGCTTTGGCAGAAACAAAAAAAAATGGTCTGATGAAGCAGCGTTTAAGCTGTGAAAGTGCATACCATTATTAAAGTAATTCTGCTGTGTTTTATGTGACTCGTGTTTTATATTATTTTAACAAAAAAAAATCAACTGAACCCAGGATTCCCCTTCTCTTTTCAGACCCCAAACCAATCTTTCATCTCAAATGTGATAAACTTTGCTGAGAGAGCAGTTTCCAAGACCAGTGGAACTCCTCAAACAGACCAAAGCACATTAACTTAAAAGTGGTATCGGCTGTGATCCATGTCTTGAAGTGTCTTCCATTACGTTTGGTCTCTAGGACCTCTTCAAGTGATTACAGACAATAGCACGGTTATGTGGTATATAAATAAACAGGGCGGTAGAAGGTCATACCTCCAAGCTGGCAATGCTGGCTTGGGAGTTGGCTGTTCTGCATTCCTTAAACTTCCAAGCATGTTATATTCCATCATAGTAAAACATAGTGGCAGACAAGCTGAACAGGACCAGGACAGACCCTCATAAATGGAAATTGAATGAGGAATTGATCCGGTTGTGGGGAATACCTCAAGTAGATCTGTTTGTCTCTTTTCAAAACAGACAAACAAGTTTTGTTCCAGTGCTCATTGTAATCAAACCTGGAAAATAGATGCCATTTTCATTCTCTTGGAGGAGAATGTTCCATTATGCATTTCTACCCTTTCTTATGATATATATAGGATAATTTTTAAGATTCAAGAGGATACCACAGAAATCATTGTGGCAACTACCTGTTTGCACAGTCAGCATTGGTTCACCCTTCTTATAGAATTGGCCAAGGGCAATTACCACAAGCTTCCTTATAGACTGGATCTGCTCACCCAAGACAGGAGTTGTTTGTTACATCCCGTTATCAGTCAGCTTCAGCTGACTGCCTGGATGATGCAGTTTTAATACCTTTTAGGCAGTTATTTCAAGGGTACATACAGCAGGTACTAAGTAGGCAAAAAGAATTCTATATTGGTAAGCGGAAGTGATTTTATATATGGTGTTTAACCAATAACCAGGGGTCCATCAGGGATTTTGTACCACTGGTCTGCAAATATTTGTGTTACTTTCCTTTGGCCTTGCTTATTCTTCTATAAAGGTTCATCTTGTAGCCATTTCAGCATGTCTGCCCATGGATCCTCCTCTTTTTTCTGTTTGTTGTGAAACAGTTCTGAAAGGAGTTTTACACCTGATACTTCTTTATAAACAGGTTGTTCCTCCTTGGAATCTCAGCTATCTGCTGGAGAAATTGACTGTTACTTTTTGAACCTGCCTATCAAGCATTTTTAAGGTTCTCGACTTACAAAATCTGTACTCATTATTGCTCTGACATCAACAACAAGAGTATGTAATTTGCAAGCTCTCATAGTAGGTGAACCTTATCTGACTTTCCGCAGGCATTGTGTTTTTGTAAGAACAAGTACCTCATTCATATCCAAAAGTGTTTTCAAAGTTTAATTTGAATCAAGCCATCAGTCTCCCAGTTTTCTACCCAGAAACTAAAAGCCAGGGAGAAAGGATTCTGCATATCAATCTGCATAGGCAGCTCAGGTACTATCTTGACAGAACAAGGCCATTTAGAAAAGCTGATTGGCTATTTATTTCTTATCAAGGGGCAAAAAGAGATACCCTGTGTCCAAACAGACAGTTTCCAGGTGGTTGTCTTCAGCTGTTGTTTGTTACTTCCACCATGAAAATCCATTCCAGGCAGAATCAGAGCACACTTGTCTTCTAATGTGGCATACTCAAAAAGCATGGACTCTAAAAGCATTGCACAGGCAGCTACTTGGTCCTCTGTGCATACTTTTACAAAGTATTACAATCTAGAGTCCTTTCCTAGGTCCAAATCGAGCTTTGTTAGGACCATTCTCCAGGTGCTGCTGGATTACTCAGATGAGGACCTGTACTCAGGAGAATAATCTTTTCTTCCAATATCCTACTTCCTATGGACTATGATTCAGAGGAGGAGAATTCTGTAAGTCCAAATTCCCTCCTGGAGGAACTCTTCTTTGGGAATGCTATTGCCCGTATGATGGATTATTTTAAGTGGGATTGTTCTCAAGTCTCTTGAGATTCAGAAAAGATATTATGAGCTCCTACAGATGGAGTCTCATAAGCCTTCTGCTGTTCCTTCTTTTCTGGCTGCCCTTCTGGAAAATTTATAGGCAGCATCTGTAGCCCTCTGCACCTAAGAAGCCAGATAGAGGCTATAAAGTCCTTGAAGAGTGCAAATTTCTTTACAAATGCCCTTCTGCTGAACCTTTTGTAGTGTCAGTTTCCTCTGGTAAGCCATTATTGCCCTCTACCAAGCTGTTACCTACTGATAAGGATAGTAGGGCCATGGAAAGGCTGGGCAAAAAAGTTTACACTGCTGCCACTTTATCCTTTTGGGTCATCAGTTACCAGACTGTAATGACCAGGTATGTTTTGGCCTTCCTTTGTCAGGTTTCTAATGTGGTTTATGACCCTCCTGACTCTGAGGGGAAAGCTTTGGCCCTTTTTCTTGTTGGGCTGTACTTCTCAAGTTGCCTGCCACTCAATCAGATGTAACTGTGATGCAGCAGATGCCTCTTCTAGGGCTGTTGCCTTTGGTTCAGATATGAGGCGTTATTTTTGGCTTCATCTTCAGGCTTTGCCTGATAACATTAAGACCAAACTTTTAAATGCTCCTTTGGATGATAAAAATCTTTTGGGATCTGCTGCAGCTGAACTTGTCAGATCTCTCCAGGACAAGGGTAAAGCCTTACAGTAGCTGAAACATATTTCTCCTATTCCCAAATTTCAGAGGAATTATCCCTCTAAGTCTGTTTTTGTGCATAGGCGATTTCGCCCTCCCCCCACCCCGGGCAAGAGGCATGTCCCTCCTGCTAAGTCTACTCATCTACTCAAACTCCTGCCTTCCAGAAACCTGCTTTCCAGGACAAGTCTGGTTTTTATTTGATAGTTTGTTTTCTCCTGTCCTCAGCCAGGTTCCCTTGTTCCTCTGCCTGTCCTTGTCTCTTCCTGATTGGCTTCAGATAACTTAAGACTCTTGGGATCTGTCCACTGTCTGTCAGGAGTACTTCATGATTTGGAAATGCCTTCCTCCCTTTTCAGGCATTTCTCACCCACTTCGGAAACTGCTGTCTCTCTTCCTAGAGGTTCTTCATTCTGGTTTGGCTCAGAGCACCATTCAGGCAGTGCCTTCTGCACAGATGGGGAAGGGATTTTACTCTTGTGTTTCTGGTCCCATGAAAGGAGGACACTTGGAGACTGACACCATTTCTGGTGGTGGGGTGCCTCCAGTCCCCCCCCCTCTTTCCTGGCTGAACACCTTTCTCAAGGTTCCTTCCTTTCCGATGTTATCTCTGCAAACATTATTTCCTCTTCTTTTACCCCAGGCCTTCCTGGTTTCTCTGGATCTCAAGGATTCATACCTTCTTATCCCCATCCATTCTCTCTTCAAGATATTTCTATGTTTCTCTGCCTCTTCCAAGAATTTTCAGTGCTTTGCCTTTTGGTGAATACCCTTGGGGCAGTAGAAAGGGCAAATGCCTCACTCCTGTCATTGCTTTTTACAGGGTTCGAGGAATTCAGATCTGCTTATTCAAGCTTTTTCCCCAAACAATTTGCTGCAGGATCTCAAGTTTACTGTTTAAATCCCTGATACAAACTCTGGGGTTTCACCATAAACTTCACGAAAGCAGTTCTGACTCATTCTCAGGATTATATTTTTCTTGGCTGCAGGCTTCAGATGGTTCTCATGCTGGTATCCCTGCCTACCTCTAAGGCTCTGTCTCTAATTGCCTTTTTTCCAATCCCTTCTCCCTCTGGTGTCTGTCTCTGTGAGGGAATTTCCCAGGGTTCTCAGATTCATGGCTTCCAGCAGTCCCATCCTCCTCCTCACCAGGTTCCATATGAGAAAAACTTCAGTGGTACCTCAAGTCACTGTTGCTCCAACATTGCCACCTCTTGGACTTCCTGGTACCTTTCCTTCCCTGTCTTAAGCTTGAGCTTCGGTGGTGAATTCATCAACTTTTTCTCAACCCTGGGCTTCCTTTTCAAGCTCCATTTCCAACTCAGGTGCTCTTTACAGGTGACTCAGACAGGTGGTGGGGTGCCTCCTGTGGCCCCCCCTTCAAGGTTTAGGGTTTCTGGCCTCCTCATCAGAGGTCAGACCACATCAGTATAAATGAGATGAGGTCTCTGCTTCTCGATGTTCAGGTTTTTCATTTCCTGTTTCATCCGGAGCCGCTCAAAGTTTTCACAGACTATACTACAGTGAAGTGGTATGTCAACAAGCAAGGGGGGGGGGTGCAAGGTCCTGTCTTCTATGCAGAATAGCTGTTCAGGTCTGGGGTCTAGCTATCCAGTATCAAGTGACTCCTCAGGCAGTTTACATTCCATCAGAGCACAATCTGTTGTCAGGCTCCCTTTGCAGGCCAGCACACAAGCTCACGAATGGATGCTTCACAGAGATATGTTCCTGGACATTGTCCATCAATGGGGCATTCCTCAGATAGATCTTTTTGCCTCCACTCTGAACAGACAACTTTCTCTATTCTTCCAGAGTCCCATGTCCTTTGGGTTGGAAAGCGGATGCCCTATCTTTTCCTTGGAAGGGGTTGTATCTGTACGCCTATCCTCCCCTTCCTCTGTTACCACAAGTCTTGCACAACATCAGGCGGGACTCACCCAAGGTCTTGATAGTGACTCTCTTTTGGCCCAGACAGCATTTGTTCCTCCTTCTTTCACACTTGGCCAGGAGTAATCAACACAAATACTTCACTGGGTGTATCTTCTCACACTAGACATGGGATATCTTATCCATCCTCACTTGTCCATTCTTCAGGTGGCGCTGTAGGTGATAGGGTTTTGATCCCTTTCAAGCACCTTTTTTTCTGAGGACATGCTTCAGGTTCTGCAGGAGGCCAGGAAACCCACTACTAGGAAATCGTATATGTCCAAATGGAAGCGATTTTCTCTCTGGTGCCTCTCTCGCCATCAGGATCCCCTGTCTGTGGAGATTCCTGTGGTTCTGTCTTATTTGTGTGATCTGCTCCATGCTGGGTTGGTATATTCAGCTGAGGCTCACCTGTCAGCAGTTTCTTCATCTGCCATTGACTTCTTCTCTGGTCTCTAATTTTGAGGTCAATAAATTTCTTAAAGGCGTCCTTCATATTAGGCCTCCCAGGAAGCCTATTCCATCATCCTGGGACCTCAGTTTTGTACTTGAAAATTGACTCAGACCCCTTTTGAGCCTACTTCTTCAGCTTCCTTAAAAAAATAGTGTTTGGAAGACTGTTTTTCTTTTGGCTGTCAGTTTAGCCAAGAGACCGTCCGAACTTCAGGCTGTCATGGCTATTCCTCCCTTATTAGTTTTCCATAGAGACAGTGTGTCTGTTCGTACTAATCCTTCTTTTATTACCAAGGTGGTCAATGAATTGTCCAGTAATCAGTCTATTCATCTTCCTTCCTTTTTTCCTTCTCTGCGGTGTGCCAGTTAGGTTTTTCACACCATAGATTTGCATAGACAACTCAGATACTATTTGGATAAAACTGACATTATTTGCAAGTCTGAGAAGGTTTTTGTTTCCTTTCATCCCGGGACTTTGGGTTTGGCTGTCTTATTTATTTATTTAGCATTTGTTTACTGGAAGGTCCGACTGGGACAGAGCCCATTTTTAGCTGAGTCCTGGGGAGAAATGCTTTAGACGCATGTTTTTGGAGTGTGGGAGGAAACTGGAGTACCTGGAGGAAACCCACGCATAATCAAGGAGGACATGCAGACACCGCAATGAAGGCACCTCAGCTGAGAATTGAACCAGAGAATCTCTTGCTGTGAGGTGACAATGCTAATCCACTGCACCACTGCACCACCCATACTAACCACTGCACAGCAAACTGTCTCCTCCTGGATTTCTAAGGCAATTTCCTTTTGTTACTGTTTTCATGGTAAATGTCTTTCCTCATTGGTGAAGGTGCATTCTACTAGGGCAGTTGACTCCTCTCATGCTTTTTTCAAGGGTCCAGATATCAGTTCTATCCTTGTGGCTGCTACTTGGTCCTCTTTTCATACTTTCTCTAAGCATTACAAGTTGGATGTTATTTTCAGGGCCAGGGCTATCCTGCTTAGGTTTGTAGAAGGCTGTTCTGGGACTTTGTCATCCCAGGCTTCCTCTTGAGCGTTGTATTCTCCATCAGGTGAAGAATACAATAACAATGATATGGATGGACGTATTACAGTTGTGTAAAATCTTACCATAACAGTAGATGTTTCTTCTCTTCACTGTTGCAGTATTTGCTTCCTCCTTACTAACGTCTCTGTTCTACTTCTTGCCCTATACATTTCTTGTCATCCTGGCCAATGGGCTCATTTTCCTCTTCCTTTTTCTCCTTCTGGATGCACATGTTATCCTTGTCCCTAACGTCATTTTCAGTTCTGAGTATATATGTCCTTTATGCTCTACAGCTTGAGTGGGGAGAGCACACATGTAACGTACGATGTGTATAAGAATTAAAGGCTGTGGTATACTGGTTGGACATTGGGCTATCCTTGGCAGGAGATATCCCTTAGGTGTAGAATACTGCAACAGTTAAGAGAAGGACATCTACTGTTATGGTAAGATTTTACACAACTATATTTTTTTGACATCTTGGACTGAGAGAGGAATGAAGTCCCATAGTTTAGGTGCTAGGATGGAGAATGCACAGTCAATGCAATAAAGTTAGTAGGGTAGGTTGAGCTTGAGACATACCCCTGGGATTATATGTTTGAGTGAGAGGGGGCAATGTCTCAGGAGAAAGGGCTTTGTGAATTAGTCATCCTAGTATGAGGCTGGCTCTCAAATGTACTTGGAGCCATTTAGCTTTGCTGAGAGTTAAAGTGATGTTCATTATTGGGGGAGTTAGTAATGAATCGGCAGCTTTTATTGGAGATAGTTTGTAAGGTGTTTTTTTTTTTTTTTTTTGAGGCTGCAGCTATAATGGGTAGTCTGTATTCGAGTTGAGATAAGAATATTATTTTGCCAATGGCAGATGTGGCTGGCTTGGACAGAAAAGGTGAAAGCTTGTTCGCCCAGAACAGTAGTGTTTTGATCTTTTTGCATGTGATTTGAATTTGTACTGTTCTAGCCAAATGCCAAGGTATCTTCTATTGTGGTATTGTTAACATCTTTAACATTAAGGAAGCCGGGTGCTTTGGCAATTTTTTGGTTGGTTGTAAATAGAATTGCTTTCCCATATCTGTCCTGCTCTCAGAATGGAGATAAGTGTTCCTATAATTTGGGACATCCTAAACATCAAGAGTACATTTTTTTCTTTTTTTTTTTTCGAAAATTAGTTTCAGTTTCAGTCACTGTCTTCTTAGGTGGAACTGAGATTACAGAAACAATTTTAACTGAATTACTGCAATCTGTGCTTGCTTGCTTAAAGATGGCAAAAGCCCTTCTTGGTTCATTTGCATTTTGACCAGTAAAAGAATGGGCAGGAAGGTAAGATTTTAAATGTTCAAAGCTGAAGTCTTTACAACAGTTCTGGACCGGACGCCCTCCATACTCTTGAAAGGTATGAACGTTTATTTACTTGCATTTGTTTGCCAGGAAAGTTCAACTTTGCTAAAGAAACCCCCTTTTCCTCAGAGTCTTTGGGAGGAAACCTCTGAAATGTGTCACAGACAATAAGATATATAATTAACATTTTTACGTACATGGAACCCACTATAATGGAGAGAATGAAAAGTTGTTCCAATTACAGTTTTTGCACACACATTTTAAAAACGTTACAGAAAAAAGTACAATAAGTTATTTTAAATAACATTGTATATTATAATAGTTTTCATTGGAAACATTTAATCAATACGCATGTAAGATTTGAAACCATGTTTGAAAAAGGCAGGCTGTCCTGAGAGGCTAAGTAGGTGGTGTAGGTGCTATGATAGGTAGTCTGCACCGCATAGGAAAGAGGAAATTGTGGCTGTAAGTTAAGGGTAACGGTAAGAGCTGGAGAGGGAGCATGGTGGATCAGAGTGTAGCAACGTGGGTTTGTGTTAACGTGATCAACTTTTTACTGATTGTGAAAGCAAGCTAGAATTAAGGCAAGATAGGTGCTTTGAGTATATATTGTGGGCAATGTATTGTAAGAAATATGAGAATGAAGATGTGGGAGAAAGGTATGAGATTAAAGAAGGAAAGATAAGTGTGGAGAAAAGTATAAGCTTTTGAATTGGGAGAGTTTAGCAAGAGAAGGATACCATAGTATTAGAATAGAGCAAGTCACCTGCAGACTTATTGGATTTGGTTATGGGCAGTAGTAGTTTATAACCTGATCACAAGTTTCTGTTTGGTGAGTATTACTGGATAGATAAGTTTGTGGCTAGTTGGGAGTAAGCCAGAGAGGATGACAGTTCAATCTGCTTTAGGTATTTATGTGCTAGGCACCTAGTCAGTGGCAAGCTTTGTAGTTATAGTTAGCTGTAAATTTTGAGACTTTGTTATAGAATTCTTAGAGATTTATTTTACGAGATATATTAAGATCACTGAAAATGGAGAGGTGTAGAGGAGTGATGGAATAAGATAAAAATTGTGGCACTGTTGTTTCTTGCTGTATTAGTTAGGTTGTCCTCTGTAGAGGTTACCGATTTTTGGTGGGTTTGTCAGTTGATTGTGGTATGTGTTGGTCAGACTTCTTCTGGTTGTCTATAATTAAACCTAGTAATTTAGTATGAGATATTCCTTCTATTTGTTTATTGTTAGCTGAAGTTATGAAGAAGAGTGCTTTTTTGTAGTGTGTTTAGGAATGAAGGTTATTAACTTATTTGTTTTTTAGGGGGAGGGTGTTTAGATGAATTGGAGAGTTGTGTAGCCAAGTTTCAATGGAGGTAAAGAATTTCTGAGTTAGACCATCTTACAATGCAGAGAGAGAGAGAGGGCTTTGGCAGAGCAGATTAAAGTCAAGTTGCCTACAGATTTGGACTATGGAGGCCTCTGTGGTTGCTGTGTGGAAATTGTTGATAAATTCGTTGAAGGGTAATGGGCTAAGTATTGATCCTTGGGAATTCCTACTGATACAGGTAAAATGGATGAAAAGTAATTGTCCCATTTTACTGTCTACAGCCTATTTGAAAAATAACTGAAACAAACAAAGTGATGAATCTATGAAGCCTAGGGAAGAGAGTTTATGTAGTAGTTTTTGATGACTGCATCAGGAGCTTTACATAGGTCTAGAAGAAGTGTAACCACCATGTAGCCTGAATTTCTGAACTGGTTTAGTGTTAACAAAGCTCAGAAGGGCAGTGGTGGTATCATCATTGGGCCGAAAACCATGTTGTATCAGAAAGAGGAAATTGTTTTCAGTAATGTATTTGAGGGCAGTGAGTGGTGCAGCGGTTAATGTTGTCGCCTCACAGCAAGAGGTTCACCGGTTCAATTCTCAGCTGGGGTGCCTTCTGTGTGGAGTCTGCATGTTCTCCCTGCGTTCACGTGGATTTCCACTGGGCGCATCAGTTTCCTCCCACATTCCAAAGACATGCATCTGGAGCATGTCTCCCTGGACCTCCACTGAAAATAGGCTCTGTCCTAGTTGGGCTTTCCCAGTCAATAAAATAAATAAATGAAAAATAATTTGTGATTGAATATATTCTTATATGATTTTGGATAGGGGAGACAGTATAGTTAGAATGTTCTGTGGATGATTCACCTTTATGTAGAGGTATGATTAAAATATTTTTCTGCAGTGCTCAAACATAGTTTTCTTTGATGGAATAGGTTATTTTCATAGAAAGTGGTTAAGAAGGGCGTCGTCAGCAATCTTGATATATTCTGCAAGTATCTGGTATAAATCTAATACTGGGTTTTAGAGTGTGGCAGTACCTCTTGAAGGTAGAAATGTGTACTAGTTGGAAAGAGACGTTTTTAATGGTTATTTATTAGAGGTGGGGGTTGCAGATTAGTGATGTTTTCCTATTACTATTATTGAGGTTACTGTCAATATGAAATGGGTGTTGAACTGAGGAACAATATTAATGATATGAATAGGTGTTGATGGGTTAGGTTAGAATGACATGCCAGGATTTAAAATTCTTATTGATGTTCAGAAAGGGATTACATTCATAACGTTGAACAGCATTATCCTGAACACAAAAGACTGAAACTCACATTGCCAAAAATACTCGGCTGACATTCTGTGCAGGGGAGCTTGCACCCCCCACAGCCCCTGCTTATTATATATACCAAGTCCAAGATTGTACTACAGTGGGGAAATGGGAAAGCACCAATCCCTGCTCTGTCTCTGTCTTGTTGGCATTTTCAATTTCAGACTTTTGTGTCCGGTGTTGAGGCTATTCGGCATTATGAATGTAACCCCCAGAAGGACCACAGGTTGAACAGATAGGGGGGGACTTAACCTGGTGCTTAGTTTGGATTCAAAGAAATCTAAATTGTTGTATGTTTTTGTATGTCTTAATTGTGTATCTAGGTTGTCCATACTTTGTCCTGCTTTGTGAGGTGTGTTGTTTGTCTAGTTAACCAAGGAGCAGGATTGGTTTTGATTCCAGTTGGCTTAGGTTAGTGCTGAGGTAAAATTCAGTATTGAACCTAGAGAGATTTCTCATGTGATTGTAGAGATACGCATTTTCCGTGGTTGTGATATGTTATGGCAGATGTTTGGAGGTGATCATTGAGTGTATTAGGTAGGGTTCTATATTATGTAATTTTATAATGCATAGTTGTGAGGATCCAATTTAATGTGGATTCTCTGTTGGATGTTTTGTCATATCTGGTTGGAGAGTTGATAAGTTTGGTAAAACTATGCCTCATGGTACTGGTAGGGCTGTCAGAGTTTGTCAACCAGTTAGTGTTACAATCACCTAGTGTAACTGGTTCCTGTGGAACTTAACCCAGCATAGGATATCTTCAATAGCAGAGATGTTATTACCTGTGGATTTATAGATGACTGTGATTTTTATGGATTTATGGTTGAGTTTAAGCACTGAGGTGATCATTTTTGCATTATTAAATTGTGGTATGTTAGAAAGAAACTGAGAAAGTTGTAAACTGTTTTAAAAGATTGCAACAATGTTGCCAACTTTTTTCTGTATTCTGTCTGTTCAAAGTGTATTGTAGCAGGGAGCGTGCTTTGTCCATCTTTAATTTCCCATGAAAGACTTCTTTGTTGCTTAAGAATATTGGGGAAGTGCTAATGTATCCTGGCATGGACTTCAGTGGGTTTACTGCGGATACTCCTTAGGTTGGTGTGGAGTATTCTGAGCCATGTGAAGTATGGTATATGTGCTGAGGTATCTGATGAGGGTTGTGTGTTAGTATTTAGTGATGTATGAATTGGGCCAGAGTTTGGGTGGAAGACACCACTTGGAAGGATGTGGAAGTTGATACAGAGACATTTCCATTTCATTTTATATTTTGTGAGACTTTTGTGTCAGAGAAGCTTATCTTTTAGAAGTGTTTTTGTGCAATTGGATGGAAGTGGTATGAAGCAGAGTGAAAGAAATGCTGAATAATTCTTCGATGAGCTGAGTAGGATTATGTGGGCCATGAGAAAGTAGTTGGTCGTTATGAAGTCGGTGATGGAAGGACGTGATATGTGCAAGGAAGATGAGAGAGAATGCTAACATTAGTATAGGTATCATTGTGCTTGATGTGGTGTGATGGAGGTTCTCTTTATGATTTGTTCATCTTTAATTTCAAAGAATCCTCACTAATGTCGCCTTGCTCAGCCTTTCCTAACATCACTTTTGCTCCTTGCTCTATAACTATAAGCAATAAGTTGCAAACACTGCTGTTACTGCCTTTAGATAATTAAGTATACTTAGAAAGAATTCTCCATTCACAACCTCTTTAAAAGAATACCTCTCTACGTCCTGGATCTGCTCCTGCACTAAGCCCCTTCCCTTTAAACCCTGATTTCCTCTGTTTTCTGAACATATTGTAAATTCCTTTCATTTATCATGCTTGTTTATTTCTTCCTATAATATTTTCTACAAAAGGAACTTGTGCTTAAGTCTACTGTACTGTTTTTCGTTATAACTTCTATTAATTCTAAATTAACAACATATTGCAAATACATCTTGAAGTAACCTGATTGATCTGATGTTGTCTCTCATTCCTCCTCATGGTTGGGTTACAGATCCAACTCAGCCGCATTTTTACAGAGTAGGATCCAAGTTTCGAGCTCCTCCCACTTCCCATGTTTAACTTCCTCAGATCTTGTTTGCTGCCAGCAGTGACAGACGTGGTTTTGCGAGTCTCGAGCCTTGAGTACCCCTTTTTGTCAGCAGGATTACTATTTCTTCTCTTCGGATTTTTTCAGATAAGTGCCATTTCGGTTCCTTTTCCTCCCCTCCTGTAGCAGTGCATGGTTAGGATTTTCTTTCTTTCCTTCCTTTTACTCTTTCTTGCTTGGCATTTGGTCTTTGCCTGTGATTTTTGTCTTCTGTTTCAATGTTGTTTTGTGAGCTCTTCCCTGTTGTTGTTTGTGATTATCTTTGATATCAAAAAAAAAAAAAAAAAGTTGTGGTTTAGCTATTTTTGATTAGGTCTGCTATAGTGTTTTAGTGCTTTTGCTGCATGTAGTGTTTTTTTGTTGTTTCTTTGCTGTTATCATGTCAGATAAACCTGACGGTTTCAAAAGGTATCCGAATGCTGCTGAGAATTTCCTCATTTGGATACACATACTTTGTGTGTTTATTGCCTTGGACCTGAACATCTACGGTCAGCTTGTTCTATCTGTGACAGCTTCAGCCATATGGCTATTGCCGACTGCAAGAATAAGTTAATTCTTAAGGGTTTCCTTCCTGCTTCAAGTTCCTCTCCAGGGGCTCAAACCCCTTCCAAGAGTGTAGCTGGGTCTCCCCACTCCAGGATGCACCATCACAAGTCCTTAAGGGCATTTTGGAGCCACCTTCCAAAATTCCAAGACCTTCGGATCCGACAGACTTGGATCTCAGACCCACATCTGCTCCAGTGGACCCGAAGCACTCTTCAGATCCAACCGGTACTTGAATCATTTCCAGTTCTCCTGAAGCTACTCCCTCCACCTCGGATCCTAAGTCTGCGGATCCCACAGCTAGCTGCTTCTTCCCACAGGCTGCAGTAGACACCCATCAGGCACTCCAGGCCCCTGTCAGTGGCTGCTTTCAGGTCTGCTAGGAGCCTTTCAGAGGTTGACGTGGACAGAAGGATCAGAAAAATTCTCAAGACTCAGATCGAGTTGGAGGTCTGCTCTGCTCCTTCGACTCTGGGATCTGGGAGTGTTTCCCTCCAAGTTCAGTCTCTTTCTTCAATTTGTCCTTCAGTGTTGGAGTCTCAGGATCATAGCCAACCGAGAGAGCTGGGGTTGGATATGAGGGGGTACCCATCCTCCACTCTAACCGTCGTCCTGACTTCCTGTGCTCTGATGTTGTCGGATCGCAGCGGGTCTGTAATTCGGGATGTCCCTGTTGGATCCCAGGGGAGTAGTTTGGCTCCAACCTTATTGGAGCCATCTCTTCCTCTCGGCGCTTCAACTCTGGATAGCTGAGGTCCGATTCTGCCGGGAACCAAGTGCTCAGAGATGCCTTCCCTCTCTTCTTTAGTAGCCTTGGCTCCTGTGGAACTGGAGAGAGATTCTCTGATTTCCTCAGTGTTCCAAATTGTGGAAAGGGCCTTCTCTGGTCATAAGGATCCGGTCGCTTTGAGCTATGAATCACCCCGCTGACAAAAGGAAACTTTTGACAAACTTAAGGGAACTTATGGCTTCAAAAGATGTCAGAAGTGCGAATGTAAATTACCGATTTCTGATATACACTCCTTATGTGTGTACTGTTTGGGCCCAGTGCACCTCCAAGAAGGCTGTGCCATCTGTCATGACTTCATTCTCCGGGCTCTTACTGAGAGGAAAAAAATAAGCTGATCCTGAAGGTTCTTATTAAAACTGCTTTCAATAAGGCCATATCTGATTTGCCTAAGTCTAAAATGGGTATTAGCTCTCCCTCTTCTTCTTCATCAAAACATTCTAAGAACAGGAGCATTTCGGTGCCGACAGTATCTTTGGCACCATTATCTAAAGTGCCTAAGAAATCCCCGGTTAATAAAGTTCCTTCTGTGCCATCTGGGAAAGTGGACATGTCACTGGTGCCGTCAGTGTCTGCATCTGCACTGACTGTTTCGGCACCGTCCAATACTGTCACTCTTCCAATTATTTCGGAACCGAAACAGTTTCTTTAAAGAATTACCCAGTACCAGGTACTGTCCTTCAGCGGATCCCTTCGTAGACTGACCTCCTAGTCCCTTCTTGGACAAACCAAGATCCCTGTTGGTTTCTTCGGTCTGTTTCACCAAAAGTCTCACAGAATCTGATAGTTTGAGGCTGGTGGATCAGGTGTTGGTGACAAGGGGATTGTTCTCTTCAATGGTTCTCAGCCATCCTAGCTCTGCAAACTTACCCTTTTTGACTCCAGTAACTTTTCCTCCTTTGACCTCAACTGGGCCTACAGAGTTCCCAGTTCCGACAATCCCTGTTTTGACTGACTCGGTACCGATCAGAGTTTCTTTTCTGGTGCCAAAAATGACCTTGAGCTCTTCGGTTCTGTAGAAACCGGAGATCACCCAGGGTCACAGCTTCTTTGCCGGTTCTGGGGGGGGGGGGTGGATCTGCTCTGGGGTTGTCGGAGCAGTCCATGTCTCTCTGGGCGTCGGCACACATTAGCTCGACACTGGCTTTAGAGGCGGCTTCTGCGTGGCGTGGGACCTCGCTTCTGAAGCAGTCTATTTCAGTTCCGGGCTTCCACTCCTCTACAGGTGGGCCAGCCTTCCAAGCTATGAAGGGGGCATTGTCCACTGCAGGCACTCAGTCGACACCACTCTTGTCAGACCTACAACCCTGCCCTTCCCCTCATGCAGAGCTTCCTCCAGCCACTACCCTGGAACAGAGGGTGCTGAAGCCTCAGGATCCAACTGTTGCGGTCATCTCCTCTTCAGATACCTCTCCAACCCATCCCACTGAAGAGGTACCTCTGAAGAGAAAGTGCAAGAGGAAGCACTTAGACTCCCCTGAAGAATCTTTCACTGAAGATACTGATTTTGATGAAGGGGAAGGTTCCTCAAGGTCACTCCTGGAAGATGTCTCCTTCAGTGACATTCTTGAGATCCTGAAACAGAGGGGTGGTTGGATTCCCTTCAACCTTCCTCTGAAGAATCAGTATACCTAGAGGTTTTCCACACCTGACCCTCTACCTCCTAGATCTCTCCATCTGCTGATGATCTGATTAAGCTGATTGCTCAGTGGGAGTGGAATATGCCTGACTGTATCAAACCAATTTGAAGAGACCAGATTGTATTTTGTCAGCTCCCCAAGATCAGCAACATTAGGCAAAATAAATACCAGTTGATGCTATGGTGGTAGCGGCAGCCACAAAAAAGGAACTTGCTGATTAAAGTCCTACTATTCATCCTCCTAATAATGAGTATAAGATGATGGATAGATTTGGAAAGCGTGCATATGCTCGTGATAAGGTCCTTGAATTACATGGCACACTTCACGAGACTTCAATGAGATCTGATAAAAGAACTTTCAGATACTCTGACAGGAGCAGTACCTGAAGGGGTTATAGAAAAGGTGATTTCTCATCTAGCAACCCTTGACTCTGTTTGTAATTCATCCATGAGGCTCATTGCATACACAGCCAAAGGGACGACGAGAGCAGTGGGTTCAGGCGTAGCAATTAGAGACGCACCTGGATGCGCTTATGTGAGATTGTGGAGCCATTTAAGTCTTCTTTTGTCAGTGCTCCTTTTGATGGAACATCCCTTTTTAGCCCTAAAGTTAAAGATACCCTGGCTAGATGTGAGAAGGATGGAAAGACCTTTTCTGCCTTGGGTATGCGCATCTCCACTCCTCAACGGCCCTACTCCAAGAACCAGAGAAGTGTAAAGCTATGGTTGAGAAAGTCCTAAGGGCCTTTCCAAGACTCATGAGCCAACGACTTCTCCCGAGGCAGAGAAGGAAGTCAAAATGGAAGATGTTGTGCTTGAGGCAGAGGTGGCCTGCTCAATCAGGGTTCCAGGGATTCTTTCCCTGGCAACTCTTATCAGCAGTTCTGAAAGGAGGCTTGATTGCTGTCCTCTGTAGGCAGTCGAGGAATGATTATCTCTGCATCTTCCCTCCTGACTCAAGATAACAACAGACAGCTGGTTGCAGGAGATCATCAGCAGTGGTTACCATATCCCCTTCTCAAAAAAAAAAGAAAGAAAACAATTGAAGAGAATACCAGACGTTTCACCCAGTCAGAGGGCTGCAGCAGTCTTAAAAGTTCAAAAACTGCTTGACAAGAGTCATCCAAGCAGTCCCACCAGACCAGATAGGATCTGGAGTTTACTCAAGATTCTTTTTAGTACCAAAGAAAACAGGGGACTGGAGACGTATTCTGGATCTCAGCCAATTAAACAAATCGATTCAACAAACCAAATTCCAGATGATCAAGGTTCAGTCTATACTTACGTTTTTTGACAAAGATGATTGGATGTGCTGAGTAGATTTTTAGGATGCGTATTACCATATAAAAATGGACAAGCAATCCAGAAAATTCCTGCGCTTCTGGCTGGGAGCCAGTCATTACCAGTTCAGGGCCATGCCCTTTGGTCTCACCACAGCCCCCAGGGTGTTCACCAAATGCATGGCAGTGGCAGCAGCTCATTTCAGACTGCAAGGTTTCCGTGTGTTTCCATATTTAGATGACTGTCTCCTTTCTGCTCCCACCAGGCATCTACTTTTAAAAGGAAGAGGCTATGTTCTTTAAATGTGTTCCATGTTAGGAATCACTATAAACTATGAAAAGTCGCATTTAGACCCAACTCAGCGATTGGAATTCTTAGGAGCATTGCTAAACATGAGTACAGGCATAGCGTCTCTTCCCCACGGAAAGACTTTAAAGAATCAGATTGCAAGTCAATCAGATTATTCACAGCAAAAAGGTGACTGCACGTCTGTTACTATAAAGGCTAGGATCAGTGTCAGCTTCCATTACTCTAGTTCCTCTGGCCAGATTCCACATGCAGATTCTTCAATGGCTCTTAGCATCCCAATGTTCTTTACTGAATCAGCCAGCATCCGATCCGATATTAATCACCAACTTGTGCAAGAGAGACCTAAGTTGGCGGCTTCACTCCAACGAAATTTTATTAGGCAGACCCTTTGTTCCTCTTCCTCCCCAAGCCATAGTGACCATGGACGCATCCCAGATGGGGTGGAGGTGGAGGAGCATTATCTGGGAAAGACAGTAGAAGACACAAGTTCCCAATTAAAGGCCAATTTGCACATCAGTGTTGTAGAGATGAGGGCAGTGTTCTTAGCGTTGCAGGCATTCCAAGATACCCTCCCCTCAGGGACAATTGAGATTCAAAGAGACAACATGTCAGTAGTCTGGTACATCAACAAACAAGGGGGAACCAGGTCTTATCCTCTTTGTCGAGAAGCAGTCAGAGTATGGAAATGAGCGATTTCATCTGACCGCTTTCTAGTTGCAACACCTAATCTGGGGAGTTCCAACATGATTGCAGACAAATTGAGCAGAACCATCTTAATGCCTCTTGAGTGGTCTCTCAATCCGATAGTGGTGGAAAAGATATTCCGCCTCTGGAGCCGGCCCTGTTGCGATCTCTTTGCATCTCCCCTGAACAACAAGTGCAGCAGCTACTTTGCTTTAATTCCCCCTCCAGGGGAGTAACTAAGGGACACTTTTCTTCATGATTGGCCACCCAGTCGATTGTATGCCTTTCCCCTGTTTCCTCTCGTATCTCAGTTTCTAAAGAAAGCCTATAGGTTGAAGAACAAAATAATTCTCATTGCCCCATTCTGGCCTCATCAGGTCGGGTTTCCCTTTCTTTTACCTTAACTAATTCGGACATCTTGGACACTGGACCTGGATCCAGACCTTTTGTCCCATACTGACATAGTAATTCATCTAAATCTGCCCAATCTCAAGTTCACTGCGTGGCTTCTACAGTTCCACTGATTGCCAGGCATTCAACTCTAACTTCCCCAGTTCAAAGAATTATTCTAGCCCCCCCCCCCACAAACCTCTGACTACAAAGTTATACTTCAGTAAGTGGCAAAAGTTTTCAAATAGGGCTTTGCAGATGAATCTTGATCCCTTTTCAGCACCAATCGATAGATCTTGGAGTTCTTAACATTACTTTTTGAAGCAGGAGCTTCTGCTTCAACCATACATGTGCATCTAGCTGCAATTTCATATTTTCATAATGGTTTGAATGACTCAACATTAATGTCCCATAAACTCTGCAAAGCCTTTCTCAAAGCGGTTTTAATGCTTAGACCCCCATATAAAGATCTTTCTGCTCCTTGGAACTTGAACCTCTTTCTTCGGTCAGTGATCAGTCCCCCTTTTGAACCTGCAGTGACTTGCTATCTAAAGTTTTTATCTTGGAAAACTTTATTGCTGATAGCTATTACTTCTGCAAGAAGGATTTTTGAGATTCTGGCATTATCTTGCAAACCCCCATACCTTATTTTTCACAAAGATAGGGTTTCTTTAAAAACAAATCCTTCCTTTCTATGTAAGGTAGAGTTAGAAGCCAATGTCAATCAGACTATTCAACTCCCAGTCTTCTACCCCAACTTTTCTAACAAGAGTGAATATTGTCATTTACTAGTTGTACATAGACAATTGCGTTTTTACCTTCACAGAACAAAGGAACTCAGAAAATCAGACCAGTTTATTTCCTTTTCTTCTGCTTCTATGGGAAAGTCTGTTTCTAAATTTACCTTATCAAAATGGGTTAAAGACTGTACAACTTTTCATTTATAACAAGAAGAAGGTGCAATTGCCAGGACCTGTCAAGGCACATTCAACTGCTTTTGCAGTTTTTCATTCCAGAGCTTCTGTTGATGACATTTGTACAGCGGTTACCTGGCTTGCCCTCATATCTTTGTTACCCATTGCATGCTAGAGTTGGTCTCTAGAGGATGAGCATTATTTGATTCAATGCTGCTCAGGAATATTTTTCCGTGAGACCTCCCTTGGTTTAGGTAGATGGGGACTCTATCCCAAAAGTCAAGGACTGAGTGAAGATTGACAACGTCAGATAAAGAAGCTATGTCTTATCATAACATTCCATCTGTGTTGTCGATCTTCACTTATCCTTGACATCTTCACTGTCCTTCCCCCTGCCCTTCGGTTTTTGGTGGAATGGATCTTTTTGAAAAATTGATTCCTTCTTGTTAGGAATACAGATATGCTCTCTGGTCTGTTATTTCCAGTCTGTCACTTTTTTATGCAAATTCGATCTGAGGTAATTCTGTGAGGAGCTGGTATAAGCTTTGCTTGAGAGTTTTGGAGGGTGTGAGCTGGAATAATAGCTCCCAAGAGTGAAGGATAAGATTGACAACACAGATGGAACATTATGGTAAGACATAACTTATTTTTTTCTTTTTGACAGAATTTTGTTTAAAGTTATTCTTTTTAGTTATGTTTTGTCTTACTTTGAAATTTATGTTGCTTTGTATTGCTTGTAACTAATTGAACATTGCTTGTCTCTGTTTATTGTGGAGCTTTTCTCCTCGGGCCTCCATTGAGAATGGGCTCTTTTTGGCCCAGTGGACTACTCCGGTAAACAAATGCCAATAAGTAAATAATTTCTAAGTATTTTGTTTCAAACTAAAATTGTAAATTGTGTTTATCTTTCTTCTTCCTCTTCTCACACTAATATTTGCATTTTTTTCTGTGTGCAACACTAAATAACTGATTATATATATTACCAAGTTGTTTTGTAACTTGGCTGTTTAAAGTGGAGCTTCCCCCCTGAGTCTCTGCTGAAAATGGGCTAGTGCGACCTAGTCAGATTTTCCCAGTAAACAGATAATAAAAATAAATTTAAACATGGAAAAACTATAATGGCAGGACAGGGCAGGTGGGAACGAATTACATTGTTTTGGGAAAGGTTGGATAAGTAGGTGTTGAACAGGTTGAAGGGAAATATATAGAAGGCAGTGATGTTGGGAGATTAGGGTAAAGACGGAAAAAAAAGTTGGTGGCTGTTAACAGAAACTTAAGAAGGTAAGAGTATTTCATGTTTGTGTTAGTTGGTATGTGAAATTTTAGTGCAAGGGTAGTAGTTGAGAGGTGAGTTTGGAGCTGAATACTTAAGTGAACAGTTTGGAAAAGTATTGGGGAGGTATAGGAAGGAATGTGCTAGAAATGAAAGGTCATGGTAGGATTAGCTTTTGATATCTGTTTGTGCGCATCAAAATATTTTATTTGCAGAATATTTTATGCTTAGTATGTAGTGTGAATATAGGTTCATAGGTAGGTACTAGGCTATCGGCCCTAGGGCCTATACAAGCCTAACTGTAACGATTCCCTGGTTATTGCTTCCCACAAATATTTACTTTCCTGGACCCCTGTCTAGCAGGGCTACCAATGTGATCCCAAGATGAATTTCCTATCTCCCATCAAATCGTCAAGGTTCCTCTTGAAGAGGGCCATTGAGGTGCTCTGCCTGACATGTATGGGCAGCCTATTCCAGAGTATGGGGAGTCTCTGGGTCAAGAACCTATCCCTCCAGCATGTTCTATTCCTCATGATGACAAGGTTAAGATCCCTGGAGCATGTGGCTCAGAGGGATTGGGATTTCTTTAAGTGTAGCATGTCCAACAGCTCTGGGTTTGACATGGCCTTATATGTTAGGCAGAGATCGCCACTGAGTAGGCGATATGCGACAGAGTATAGCTGGAGTTTCTTTAAACGGTCAGCATAAGGCATCTGCTTTAGGACTTTGATTCTTTTCGTGAGGTATTTCTGCGGCCTTTCTAGTTGTTGCTGGTGTCTTGTGAGGTACATACCAAACGGGGCATTGTATTCTATAATGGGTCTAATGAGGGATGAGTACAGAGGGATAATGACCGCCTTTTTTCTGGATGAAAAGCCCTTAGTGATGAGGTGTGCCACGTAGAAGGATTTTCTAACTGTTGTGGCTATGTGGTTATCAAAGGTGAGATCCACTGTCCACATGTGTCCCTAGGTCTCTTATCACATTTTCGGTGTTTAGTGTACTGCCACCTATGTGGTAGTTCACAGGTACGTGGTTATTCCCAAAGGGGACAACTATACATTTTTTGGCATTTAGCTTGAGTCCATGGCTCTGGCACCAGGCATCTGTTTCGATAAGGCCCTTTTGTAATATATCCACATCATTTGGGGATTCAATAATGGCTCCCAGCTTACAGTCATCTGCGAACCTTGTAAGCCAGAGTCTCTTAGTGTTGGCCTGTACTTCAGAGAAGTAGATGCCAAAGAAGAGTAGTCCCAGGGCTGAACCCAGCGGTACACCACTTGTCTGGAACTGGATTTGGAGTTGGCTACTTTTACAGTGTGTGTGTTCTGTCAATAAGCCAGTTTGAAACCCATTGAGTGACGTAGGGATTAATGCCCAGCTTAGTAAGTTTATCTATGATTCCAGTGTAGGGGATAGTGTCTAAAGCCTTGGCGAGGTCCAAGTAGGCTGTGTAAGCCACCTTACCCTCGTCCACAGCTCTGGAGACTGATTTGAAGAAGTCCATCAGGTTCAGGAGGCAAGATCGGCCCTTCACGAACCCAGACTGGGTTGGGTCCAGTGCTTGAAGGTTGCCAATGTCTTTGTTTATAAGTTCCATGATAATACTTTCCATGGCCTTGTAGATCAGGCTCGTCAGACTGATGGGATGGTAGTTCCCAGGATCCAAAGTGGATACCCCCTTGCAGAGTGGGATGACTGTAGCTGTCCACCACTCTGTGGGCACGAAGCCTGAGGTGAGGCTATGCTTAAACATGACACACAGGTGAGGTGCCAGTTCATTCATGCAGTACACATCCCGGGATGTCGTCTGGTCCCATGGATGCTATATTCTTGGCTTTGGTGAGTGCGTTTTTTACCTGAGTGGCCATGATTACCGGAATTTGGCATTCTTTTGGTATTTAGATGGGCCCTTTAGGGGGTGGGAGGGGGGTGAAGTTGGCACTGAATCTGTCTGCCTCGCTGTTGGCAATATCTTTGGGATCAGTATATCTAGTGCCACTGTAGCTCAGAGCAGATCTGAGTATTGTCATTTAGATTCTTGACATAGCTATAGAATGCCTTGTGGTTGTCTTTGGAATTTTTGGCAATTTTGTTTTCGTAACTAGCTTTGGAAGATTTTATGAGGGATCTCAGTTTTCTACTGAGGTTGGTGAGGAATTTTTTTGAATCCTGGGTGATTCCTCTTTTCTGCAACAGTTTCTTCCTTCTGTTGTACAGCTTGTTTATGGCAGGGGACCACCAGATTGGCTTCCTTTTTTTAGAGGAGAGCGTCTTGGTTCTGTTTGGGATGGCTTGGTCCATGCACGAGTGAATGTGCTTGTATAGCACCTTAGTGTAGGATTCAGCAGTTGAACTTCCAGTTCCCATCTGCATGGGTGTCATGAAGTTTGTTTTTTCTGACTTGAAAAGCATGAAGTTGGCTTTGAAGAAGTTTTTTATGGGGGTTTCCTTAAAGAGGGGGTGGGGATTGTATGTGGATGTCAAGGGTGATTAGTTTATGGTCTGATCTGATCAAAGAGGGGATGACCACTGGTGTGGAGCATTGATCTCCCATGTTGGTAATGACCAGGTCTAGAATATTGGTATCCCTGGTGGGACTATGAATTAGTTGCTCTAGGGCATTGGAATTTACAAATTCCAAGAACCGTTGAGCAAAGGTGTTGGTACAGGAGTAGTTTTCCCAGTTAATGGCAGGGTAGTTGAAATCACCCAGTATTATGGTGTTTGGTTGTATCTTAATATTTTCTAGTATGTTTAGAAAGGTGTAGTGAGAATCTTGGGGCATGGTGGGGGATCTGTAGCAAGCTACAATTTGTATTGCAGTCTTACCTAGTGTTAGTTGCACCTGGGGAATTTCAGATGCATTGTTTTGGGCAACCAGCCTGGAGGTGTGAATATCCTTGGTGAATATGGACACTCCTCCACCTTTAGTGTTTTGGTCCTGGTTTGGTGGCCAAAAAGTGTGGTATGAGTTGTAGCCTGGTATTGCAGGGGTGCTCTCTGGAGCTTTGAACCAGGTTTCAGTTACTGCACAAATATCAATGTTCTCCATTTTTAGGAGAGCCTCGAAAGAGTGCATCTTGAGGTTTAAACTTCTAGCATTACCTTCAGATTTTGCTTGCTTGTACCTGTTATGGTGGCAGTTTTGTCCTTTGAACCTTGCCTAAAAAAGGCACTATAGGGATGGCAAGAGCCTTAGCCAGTAACCTGAATCCCAGGGGTGACAGGTGCAAACCATCTCTTGCAAAGCATCGTGGTTTGTCGATCATGTTGTCCTAGGCAGACAGATACTGGATTCCCATTGAATGACACCAGAAGCTTAGCCAATTATTGAAGTCAATCATTTTGTCCTTATACTGTGGTATCATTCTGGGTGATGGCAAGATGCTACTCAGGGCTAGGGTCATACCTGCCTGGGCTGCATGATTCAAGAGCTCTTCCATGTCTCTTTTCATGTAGTCCAGGAAGATACGTCTCAAGTTATTCACTCCAACATGGACAATGACAGAGTCATATTTGTACCTGTTATGGAGTGACATGAGTGCATGTGTTATGTGGCGGATCCTGGCACCCGACAGGCAACTAACTGTAATTTACTCCTTGTTCAGCCTGGTGTGTGATATATATATATATATATATATATATATATATATATATATATATATATATATATATATATATATATATATATATATATATATATATATATATATATAATTTAAGGGGGAAAATGTTGAGTAATGAGTGTAAATATAAGGTGGTATGTGCTTTGGATTTGAAGTGATGGCACTGACAGATTGTTGTGTGATAGTGGAATAAAAAAAATGGTATGGATCCGGTAGATAGCAAATGTTGGAGGTGGGATGGTGAATAAAGAGGTAACTAAGAACATATGTTTTGGGAGTAAAATGAGTTGACAGATTTTTAAAAAATTCTCTGTGGTGTACCCTTTCAGAAATATTGGGCGAGGAAATGGTAGTAACTAAAGAAATTATTCTTTTGAGATGGGACACAGGATCTGAATTGCCTTGGCATAGTAGGGTTGTATTAAGTTTAAATCTGTGTGCTGCCAAAAAAAAACAATTACTAGAAAATGGAAATTAAAGTCTAAACCAACTGTATTTGAAGTACTGAACATGATAAAAGATATAAAAGACCTGGAAGAGAGATCCTTAGAAAAGAGATGGAGCAAATTACATATAAATAAATGGAAATTGCGGGAACAATACATGCGGTACAGTGTTCGGGAGTTTATGTAATGTCGGACTGATGAATACAAACAAAGAAAAAATGTGTGATGTATAATGTACGTAAATGGAAAAAATGTTAAAATGTTTTGTTTTCTTTTCTCTTAATGTATGATCTGATGTCTATTTTCATTCATTTCTCAGCTAATAAGTTCAGATCCGATCCTCAGGTCTGACTCGGCCGTTACACTAGCTCGTGGCTTCCAAAAAACTATCGAGTTCCTTCCCTACCCACAATGCACCAATCCCTAACATCCCCCATATCATTTTTGCAGCTTTTGTGTCTAGAAGTGGTTGCCTTTAGCTCTCTAGTCTTAAGAGTGGGAGATCATTTTTTTCTATATGTTTTTCACTTTCAAGCAGTTTATTTGTAAATACATATTTTTCTTTGTTTCTGTATTTCTAAGTTCCTTTCTTACACTTGTTAGTGTAATTTTCTACCTACCACTGTTGTTAGGCCTAGTTTCCTTCCCAACCCTTTTACACTTTATCTGTTCTAAATTTACCATTATTGGTAATACCATTTCCTTTACTAGTACACTTGGTGTAATTTCTGTGGTACCGTTGCTGGTGCTTTACTTTTCTGTCCTTTACTAGCTAAAAAAAAAAAAAAAAAAGTTGTATATTTTTGGTTTCTTATCTTGTTGACAGGATGTCCCAAAAACCTTATGGATTCAAGAAATGTGAGAAGTGTGAGTACAAATTGCCTATCTCTGATGCCCATTCTATTTGCATATATTGTTTGGGACCAGATCATTTGAAAATAGATTTCACAATTTGTAATAAGTTTAACCGTCGAGCTTGAGCCAACAGGAGGAATAAATTAATATTAAAGGGCTTGCTGCCCACCTCTTTTTCTAAATCCATCACTCGGCCTCAGTCCCCCAAACAGAAAACTAAAGACCCACTGAAAAGGTCTAAACCTTTGGAGTCTTCCACCTCTTCCTCAGCAAAATCTCCAAAAAAAGTGCAGAAATCAGATCTGAAACTTAAGATCCTACCTTCTTCGGAGCTGACAAAATCTACATGGGATCCTATTGTCTTGAATTTGAAGCTTTGACCCAGGACCATGTACTCCCCCAGTTTAAATCCCGTTCTGTCCAGACTGTCGCCCCTTTCTTAGAAAGGCACTGTAAGTCTCCATCCTTGGCATCTTCTCATTCCTGCAGGATTCTCACTGAAGCAGATGTGGAGAGAACAATGAGGAAATTCCTCACTGCACAAATTCAGATGGGATTTCTTAAGGCTCCTACTACCTCCGGTCAGGAAGCCCGATCGTCCACTACTCCACCCATTACAGCTCCAGCCTGTTGTTTTAGAGTCCTCGGATCTGAGTGCTCCGGGTCCGTCTGGTTTGGATCCAAAGAAAGCAGTTTCTTTGGATCTGGATATTGCTCTGAGTGCAACGCCACTGACATGCTCAGAGCTTTCTGACTGTCAGAACCGAAGCATTCCTGTCATGTCTGGGAGGTTGGAGTCGACTCAAGAGGTTTTAGTAGCCATGTCTTCCCTTCGGAGCTTCAGCATGGGACAGCTGGGCCCCCTCTTCCTCCTCGGTTGTCTTCCTTCTCTCTGGAGCAATCTGCATTTGAAGTTGTGAAGACAGTGTTCTCTGCTGTGGCAGGACAGATGGGTCCTACCCCACTGGATCCACCCTCTACTTCTTAGATGACTTTGCAATGTGATCCTCAACATTCTACCCCACAGAGACAGCCAGTCCAAAGCTTCCAAACCACGCAGCAGGATATCCTAATCTGTTCTTATACTTCACCGGACCACCCCACCAAGGAAGTTCCTAGGAAGAGGAAACACAAAAGGAGGCACTTGGACTCTCCTCAAGAGTCAGTCACTGAGAGTAGTGACTTTGATGAAGGACAGGGGTCCCCAGAAACACCACCCGAAGACATCTCCTTTGGCAACATTAAGCAGAAGGGTGGCTGGACTTCCCAAGACCCTTCTGCAGAGGAATCAGTATTTCTGGAGGCTTTTGGATCTGGACCATCTAGCTTCTGGGTTACTCTGACCGCCGATGAGCTCATTGATTTGGTCTCTAAGTGGGCATGGAAGGAACCTGATACAGTTGAACCAATCCCCAAGAGACCAGACCAGATTCTGGCTGCACCAGTAGGAAGGGAATTTTAGGGTAAAGGGGTGCCAGTAGATGCCATGGTCATGGCTGCAGTTACAAAAAAGGAACTTGCGGAACAGAGTTCCACTGTCCATCTTCCTAACAGAGAGTCTAGGGTGATTGACAGATTTGGGGAGCGTATTTATGCTTCAGCAACTTTTGCACTCAGATCGCTGAACCGTCTGGCTTATTTTTAGAGCCTTCAAAGAGATTTGATTATGGAGCTATCATAATCTCTTTCTGGAACCGAAACTACTGAGGCTCAGTCTTCAGTAGGCTACCCTACAAGCTATATCTAATTTGGCCATGAGGCAAGGCTTATCTCGCATGCTGCAGAAGGCACCTCAAGGGATGCAGGTTCAGGTATTTCAATCAGGAGGCATGCCTAGATGCACCTGTGTAATTTTATGGAGACCTTCAAGTCCTTGTTCATCAATGCTACTTTTGGCAGCATTTCTTTGTTTGGCTCCACAGTGAAGGACACACTCTCCAGATGTGAGAAAGACAGAAAGACTCTCTCTGTACTGGGCATGCATTTTTTAACCCCTCAAAGGATCTATCTGATGTTGTCAATCTTCATTCTTTTATGACAGTTGGGATTTCATTTCTGTCCTCGGAACCGACTTGGCCATTATAACAAGCTCGCACCAGCCAGAAAAACTCTTGAGCTAAGGTTACCCATAGTGCCTGTCTTCCCTTCAGATCTCATTTGCTGCATAGAGTTTCAAGATACATAAGGCCATGCTCTCCAGCTTAGTGTTTATATTTCTTACTTTTATTGATAATTTTTTCCTCTTTACCCTTTGTGTTATTTCCCCCACAAAACTGGTTGCTTCCACCCCAACACAGCTCTTTGCTACGGTGTCGAAGGGAGAACACATTTCCAGGACTCATTATTCTCTGTCCATTGACCCCTTTGTTGGTCAGCAGCTTAGCCCCTTTATTAATTGCCTGAATCTCCTTCGGGGATGTATATTTGTTCTACAAAGAGCCTTTCTAGGCTTGATGTAGTTAGACTGGTAGATCAGCTCTTGATGGCCAGAGTTATTCCAACTCCATCTAGGACCTCCCTCCCACCTGGAGCTGAGGTTTTTTCTCCACAGACTCCAACTTATCTTCCTTTGACCTCCCCACAGGATTTGGAGCCCTCAACACTGTTGCCTCTCCCAGTGCCAGCTCCTTCGGAACTATTGATGGATCTCACCTTGGCGCCGGAACCTATTCTGTGGACCTCCGCTCAGTCAGAGCTGACCCACCCAGAAGACTGTGATGTGGCTGTCGGCTCCAGAATCCCTAGTATGGCACAGATTTTTTTCCATGGCGTTCTGTATGGTTCCGGTTGCTCTGACAGTTCCGAGTCTTTTTACTGCTCCTTCTCTGGGGGCAGGCTCATCAGAGGGGGGTGTGACCCCACTTCCGGGGTTGTCTTTCTCAGTTTTGAGCTCCCATTCCTCTTCAGGCAGGCCCTAGAGGGTGCTAGCCTCAGCAGGCTCACAGTTGGCACTTTTGATGTTGGAATGTCACATCTAAGTGTCCTCTGGTTCGCACAGTCTACTACATTGTGGCAGCGGGCATGGGAGCAGCAAGACACCCTACCGCAGGGTACCCTCTCTTTGGAGTCCTGTTCAGACCTTCCCCCTGATGAGCCACCCTGTAAGAGAATGTGCAAGAGGAAGCACGTGGATTTTCCGGAAGAATCTCTCACCAAGGATACAGACTACTATAAAGGGGATGGGTCCCCATGGTCACCCCCTGAAGATGTCTCCTTTGGAGACATCATAGAAATCGTAAAGCAGAGGCATGACTAGAAGCCCACCAACCCTTCCTTCGAGGAGTCTGTCTTCGTGCAGGCTTTCCGTACCCAACCTTCTACTTTCTGCGTGAGCCCGCCTACAGATGAGTTTGTCAAGCTCATTGTGCAGTGTGCTTGGAAGGCCCCTGACACCGTGAAGCAAATCCCTCGGAGACCTTATGAAATACTCTCTGCCCCCCCAGAGAATCACTCCCAGTGGTCTAAGGGTTTAGCGGTAGATTCTATGCTGGTAGGGTCGGACACAAAGAAGGAACTCGTAGAAGAGTCTTACTGTTCATCCTCCGAACTAATAGTCTGGGACATTGGACAGATTGGGGAACCGGGTTTATGCTTCAATGACCTGTGCCATACGGTCATTGAATTATTTGGCACATTTTACCCATCTTCAAAGGGACCTGATCAACGAACTCTCAGGAACCCTAGTAGGGGCAGTGTCTGATTAGGTACGTGACAAGGTTGCCTCTCAGCTTGCGACCCTGGAATCTATCTCTAATTCTTCCATGCAGTTGATAGCACATAAAACTGAAGGGGCGGCCAGAGCACCTGATGCAGGTGTTGTCATGAGATGTCATGTCTGGATACGTTTGTGTGACTTCACGGACCTTTTTAAGTCTTCCTTCATCAACGCTTCTGTTGACGCTTCCTTGTTAATTGGCTCAAAAGTTAAAGACACATTAGCCAGGTGTGAAAAAGATGAAAATACCCTTTCTGCTGTGGGTGTACGTTTTTCCACTCCTCAACGACCCTATTCTAGGAATCAGAGGAGCGGGAAAATGTGTTTCAGGAAGCCCCAAAGGCCCTTTCGGGACACACATGGCGAGTTTTCTCCTCGGGGCAGAGGACAGATCTCATCAGGAAGATGTCCCTCCCATGGCACGGGGGGCCCGTGTAATCAGGGTTATAGAGATTCTTTCTCTGGGCAACCCTATCAACACTCCTGAGGAGTGGCCTGACTGCTTACCTCTGGATGCAGTCAAGGGGAGATTCTCTCTGCACCACTTGACCTGGTTTTCAATAACATCAGATTCTTGGGCACAGAAGATAATTACCAGAGGTTAACATATCCCCTTCGATCTTTGTCCAAGGCCGCAAAGGCAAATCCCCAATGTTCCACCCAGTCAGAGGGATGCAGCAGCTCAAGAAATTCAAAGTTGCTTCAAAAAAGAGTCATCCAAACAGTCCCGCCAGACCAAATAGGATCCGGATTTTACTCAAGATTCTTTTTAATGCCAAAGAAGACAGGGGGCTGGAGGCCCATTCTAGACCTCAGTATTTTGATCAAGTTTGTCCAACAGGCAAAATTCCATATGGTCACGGTTCAGTCTATCTTTTCTTTTCTGTAGAAAGATGATTGGATGTGCTCAATAGATCTTCTGGACGCGTATTACCACATAAAAATGGACAAGCTCTCCAGAAGATACCTCTACTTCCGGCTGGGAGCCAATCATTGTCAATTTTGCGCACTGCCCTTTGGTCTCAACACAGCCCCCAGGGTGCTCACCTTATACACGTCAGTGGTAGCAGCTCATCTGAGGCTACATTGATTCTGGGTGTTTCTGTATTTAGACAATAGGGTCCTTACCACCCTCACCAGGCATCTACTGCTTCATGCATTACACAACATTCTAGAGATAGCAGGCCTCTTGGGCATCTCAATAAACAAATAAACATCAAAACTAGAACCAACTCGAAGCATATAATTAATCGGCGCAACATTCGACACAGTATCCTGTGTGGTTGCTCTACCTCTTCACAGACTCTAGAGGTTAAGGTTACAGCTCCAAGAGATACTCTCTCAAGACATAGTCCCAGCTTGTTTGGTCTTGCAACTACTAGGATCAATGGCAGCGACAATCACCCTAGTTTCTCTGGCAAGGTCTCACATGAGGCTGCTTCAATGGCTCCTAGCGTCACAATAGTCTCTGTTAAGACATCCGATGTCTCATCCAGTCCGCATAACAAATCGATGCAAATGATATCTGACAGGCATTCCAAGACTGTGTTCCTCTCGGAACAGTTGCGATCCAGACAGACAATATGTAGGTAGTTTGATACATCAACAAACAAGGGGGAACCAGATCTTATCCCCCATGTTGAGAAGTCCTCAGAGTGTGGCAATGGGCGAGATCTTTCAATCATTTTCTAATAGCAATGCATATTCTGGGGAAGTGCAACGTGATACAGACAAACTGAGCAGGTCCATCTTACTTCCTCACGAGTGGTCTCTCAACAACAAAGTGATGGAAATTATTTTCAGTCAGTGGTGACAGCCTTGCTGCTAGCTTTTTGCCTCTCCCCTAAACAACAAGTGCAGCAGCTTTTTTTGTCCTTATTCCTCCACTGGGGGAATCATCGAGGGATGGTCTACTCCACAGCTGACCCCCCCAGTCTTCTGTATGCTTACTCTCCTAATCCCGAAATTCCTGCAGAAAGCAGCCTGGTAGAAGAGCACAGTCATCCTCATTGTACCTTACTGGCCTTGACAAATTTGGTTTCCCTTCCTTTGGCCTCACCTACAATATCCATCTTGGATTCTGGATCCAACTTCAGACCTTCTATCACGCCGTCAGGCATGGTTCACCCAGATATCTCAAACTTCAAACTAACAGCGTGGTTTCTCCAATTCCTCTGTTAGCCAGATAACTAATGATCTCTTCCTCTGTCCAATCCATACTTTTATTTTCTCATAAACCACCTACTAGGAAACTCTACAGAAGTAAATGGAAAAGATTTGTTTGTTCTGCAGAACAAAATCAGATTGAACCGTACTTAGCCCCAGTTCAATCAGTTCTGGAATTGTTGGCGAGTATATTTAATAGAGGTGCTAGTTCATCAACTGTAAAAGTCCAACTTGCAGCAATTTCTGACTTTCATGATGAATTTCAAAATTCTTCACTGGCTTTCTCTAATCTGTGCAAAGCCTTTTTGAGAGACACTGTCCTACTAAGACCCCCCTTGTAAAGACCCCGCTCCACCATGGGATTTAAATTTGGTACTACAAGCCTTAATTCACTCTCCCTTTGAACCGGCAGCTATAGTTGATCTTACATTCCTGACTTAGCAAAATACCTTTCTTGTTGAAATTACATCTGCTAGAAGGATTTCAAAACTTTTGGCTTTATCTTCTAAATATCTGATTTTTCATAAGGATAGGGTCATGTTACGTACCAATGCTTCCTTTCTTCGTAGGGTGGTGTCAGAATCCAACATCAACCAATCCATTAACTTGCTAGTATTCTTTCTAAAATTTGAAAATAAAGGAGAATATATGATGCATTTATTGGATGTCCATAGACAATTACATTTCTTCCTACACAGAACAAAAGAAATTAGAAAGACAGATCAGCTATTTTTCTCCTTTGCAGATCAAAGTTCAGTTAGAAAAGTAAATCTAGCTAGATAGTTGACAGATTGCATTTCTTGTCTATAACAAATTGAATCTACCCTTACCAAAACCTTTAAAAGCCCATTCAACCAGATCTATAGCAACTTCTTCTGTGTTCCAGTCTAGAGCTTCTGTGAACGATATATGTGCGCCTGCAACTTAGTCAAACCCTCATACCTTTAGCACTCATTACAAAGTAGATCTGGTCTCAAGGGGTACAGTAGCCTTTGGCTCAGCCATACTCAGGAGTATCCTTCCTTAAAGTCCACCCAAAGTTTTAGGTAGCTGGGGACTCTGTCCTATTAGTTGAGGAATGAATGAAAAGTGACAACATCAGATAAATAAGTTATGTACCCACCATAATGTTCCATCTGTGTTGTCCATTTTCATTCTTCTTGAAATCCCCACCCACCAACCCCCAGCCTTTTCAATGACTGACTTCTGAAGAAGTGAGAAGCTTCAAGGAACACAACTGTCCTTTGTGTTGAGCTCCAGATATGGCATATTATAATAGTCTTCCTGTCAAGCAGCAAACAACCTTTGAGGGATGTTAGGGATTGGTGCATTATGGCTAAGGAAAGAGCTCGATAGTTTGTTTGAGGCCACAAGCTAGTGTAACAGACAGAAGAATGAAAATGGACAACACGGCTGGAATGTTATGGTGAGTTCATAACTTCTTTTTTACCCTTGTCTTAAGTGTCTTATTGTTTTTTCACTTACCCAGTGAGGTAACCCCACCAGGGCTCTCGATTTTGGCATGACCCACTCTGTAGACAATGTCAGGTGGGGAGTTTGACTTGGGTGGCACACCTGTCAAAGAGTAATGCAGGTATCCTAAGGCAAGCTCAAGGAGGAGAGAAACCTCCGGTGGAGCAGAAGGGCAAAAAGCTTGCTTGAACTTGATTTTCAGGATGAATACAGACCGTGAAAGCAAGGCCTCATGATCCTTCTGGATTGTGGGGTTTTAAGTTGGATATTTTAGAAGAGTTACCACAAGGATAACTGGCTTGTGGTGACCAAGCTTTTCACAGCGTTGTCGCATTTTGGTCCTTCAATGTCAGCTTTTCCTATCATTGTGAAGCAGAATTCATCCAGTGTTGTATTGTTCACCATCTGATATGGAACATGAGTTTTACCCTACTGATAATTTAATAAAGGTGTTTAAAAAGAAAGGTTGTTATGGATTATTGTATTATTAGACAGAGGTATTAGGAAAGCCATGTGTTGTTGAGAGGCGTGGCGTGTAGGTGTAAGAGTGATGCAGACTGATTATTGTTGTATGATGGAGTGTATAGACTTTACTCTATGGATGATTCTGCACAGTATGGTTATTTAAGTATACTACTTTTTAAGACTATAAAGATAGTGGTGGAGTGTGGCTGGAGAGCAGAGGGTTTAAAGGTAATGTTATGGGGAATAGTCAAGGAACTGGGGATGGGAGGAGAGTGAAGTATGTCACAGTTAACTTAAGTTAATGGGGGCCAAGTATTTTGCATATGAGCAGAGGACTACAGTATCCCTTAGCATCCCAAGTAAGCCAGAAGTCTAAGGATCTGTAATTCACAGTAATGTTTAAATTTTCCTGCACAAAAGGGACAGAGGGACCAGTAATGTGTTTTACAAGTGGTGGGATAGTTACTTGTTCAGGCTATGCGCAAATTAACAAACTGAAGTAGATGTCTGGGAGCACAAGTATGCAAATTGTCCTTTAAAGCTGGTAGAAATATCACCAACATACATAAAGCATTCACGGATCTTTCTCTATATTTACAGGTACTCTGAAATGCAACATGTAAGTCAAAGCATAACACAATCTATGTTATCAGTCTGTAAAACCTTTGGCATAATACAGTTAACTTTTGCAGAGCTATTCAGTGCAAAATGTGCTTGCGTAATGAAAAAGGCATAGTGTTTGCCATTCGCAGCCTTCACCAGGAAACAAAAAGTTTTGTTTAGGTTGTTTGTTTTTCCTTCACTTTCTGCCCTTGAATTTTTACCGGAGAAAGGTTTGTGAATGTTGTTCAAGGGAGAAAATGTTAGCTTTTCTTTGTAATAAATGACTGACTAAATGTTGTCACCCCAAGAGATAGTAAAGCAAATGACATCTGCATGTGTTTTGATATCTTGATAAATGTATCTGTAATTTTTCTATGAGGAGCTTTTCTCCCCAGGCCTCTGCTGAAAAAGGGCCTTTTCGGCTCAGTCAGACACCCCCGGTTAACAAATGTAAAATAAAATAAATAAATAAATTGTAGTTAAAGGTATAAAGGCAGTATCTCACTGGCCAAAAAAGTGATTTTTTTACCAGTCTGGTATTTACAATTGTCATTAACTCATATAAAAACAAGAATTTTTTTAGTAGCTAACACATAATAGTTCCACCTTCCTCTTTACAACAAAGCTCAGTTTCAAGATGTAAAGTTGTGGGTGGTCACGACCATCAGTGAAGTTATCAGCCCTTCACTTGTAAAAAACATTACTGGGCTCTCTGGTAGCAAAGTGAGGGGCAAAAAATGATTGAACGTCTATGATGTACGAGGGTAACAAATTTGCATTAAAAAAAAAAAAAAAGGTAATGAAAGATTTTTAAACAGTAACAAACATTTAGATAGTACTTTAGGAAGAAAAAGAAACTGAGATAAAATGTCAATACTGTTAGGGAGCTTGAGAGTGCACTTTTTGTAGTGTAATGATTATCACATTTGCTTCACATGCAAGTGATCCCTGGTTCAAAATCCTGTGGAAATATTTAACTGCTTGTTCCTTTATATTTCAGTGTGTAGGGTGATGAATGTATTGCTGCCATACCTTTTATTTTCAAATGTATTCAAAAAGATAAAGATAAAAAAAAATAAATAAATAATAATAATAATGTCTGCTTCTCTTCGTTTGTACCTAAAGTGGCAGACTGCATCAAATCAAGCATTGCATTTTTTTTTTTTTTTTTTTTTTTTTTTTTTGGTGAGAGAGAGTTATTGTAATTATGAGAAGGATTGTTGTTACTACAGAGTATGATGTACTGATTTTGAAGGAAGGTAATCTAAGTTAGGTCATGTAGTTTCCGTAGTGTAGTGGTTATCACGTTCGCCTAACACGCGAAAGGTCCCCGGTTCGAAACCGGGCGGAAACAGTTTTCCTTTGTTTACTTGTGTTTAGTTTAAATGATTTTATTGCTACACTGCATAATATCTGCCAAATGTTTGTTTTCATATTCATTCAAGAATTGTAACTCATGCTGTACATTACTTTTTTCCCTCATGACAGTCATTATCAAGGCACTCTTGATTACAATTTCCCTGTTTTTCTACACTCAAATGACAGCCTGTCTTTTAAATCATGCGTAGCGTCATTCACATGTAACCCTGAAATCCCATTACTGTAGAAATATTCCACTCTTGTCTACTGACTTTTAAAGCATAAATTTGTAATAACTTGTTCTGCATTTTACAAGAATCAACAGTGATTGTTGTTTGCTTGTGTTGTATTTACACTTTTATTCTTAAGTTTGTTAGTATTGAGTTTACATGCTTTGCCACACACATGGATGACAAAACTATTTTAGACACTGTGTATGCCCAGACTGTTATATTTCCCAGCAATAGAGCTTTCACAGGTTGCGTCAGTGAGCACTAGCATTAATCTTTCAGCTGGTTTTATTGGGCTGGTTGAGCACGTTTATGTGACAGAAAGCTTCTCGCCTTTTGATCTTTTAGACTTGCCTGACGCCATCATGCAGATTTTTAAAGGCAAAGTCTTTTTTCATACTGGTCTTATGACATTTTTTGGTTTTCCTTTCTGAGCATGCTTTCAGTTTATGTGGTTGGGGGAGGGGTCCCTATAGAAATTGTTGAGAGTCCATCTCAAATTACAGCTGTACTCGAAACAGTTTACACTTCAAAAACATTCATTAGTTTAGCCTGTGTATGTGACAGAAAGCTTCTCGCCTTTTAATCTTTTAGACTTGCCTGACGCCATCATGCAGATTTTTAAAGGCAAAGTCTTTTTTTCATACTGGTCTTATGACATTTTTTGGTTTTCCTTTCTGAGCATGCTTTCAGTTTATGTGGTTGGGGGAGGGGTCCCTATAGAAATTGTTGAGAGTCCATCTCAAATTGCAGCTGTACTCGAAACAGTTTACACTTCAAAAACAGTCATTAGTTTAGCCTGTGTATTCTACCATCTCGAAAAAAAGGATTTTCAGTTATTTTATGGCCTGCCTGCTTCTCCCTGTCTAGAAAGCAACAGTAAAACATTAGTAAACAGAGTGTTATATTCCTTTCATTTTATATTTTATTTTTTGCTGATTTTTAAGTGCCAGCTAAGTGCAATAATTCTATGACGTGATCACTACTAGTTCTGTAGAAGGTATTTGAGTTATGTAAGTTTCAAACTGTAGTAAAACATGTTTTATTGTACTGTGATTTCTGATTACTAGCCAAATGGAATGAATTCTTGACCTGCTAGTAGTGCCGTAGAAAGTATATGAGTGAAGTTCAAACATTTATAGAGAATTTTTTATGTTCCAAGTGAAATGGACTACTCAGGAGCCACAAACCAAGGGTGAAACTTTTATTTAAGCATCAGAGAGAAAATGTTTAGTGGTGTGTTTTTTAAACTTCACTTCAGGTGTTTTCATTTTGTCACAATTAAACTTGATTAAGACTATCAGCTGATTATTACACACACACACACACACACACACAGACACACACACACACACACACATATATATATATATATATATATATATATATATATATATATATATATATATATATAGGAACTGATTCAGTGGGTCTGTTGTATTCTGAAGAAGTCTTACTGACGAAAAGCTGATTTGCATTCATTTAAAACTTTAATAAACATTTCACTCTTGGTTTGTGGCTCCTGAGCAGTCCGTTTCACCTGGGAATATTTTTTTGGTTATTAGTTCTGTTATTTCCTGGTTTCTCGTTTGACTTGTAGTTTTTTTATGTTCCTTTCATTTTATAGATTAGTGCTGATTTCTGAATAGGAGTAAATTGAAGTGGGTTATGACCGGAGTGTTTCTGGCTCTGTGGAAGCATGAGCGACAAAGTTTCAGTGTTTCAGTGCACACCTCTCAACTGTCCAGAATTTTGAAGTATATCTGGGTTTTTTTCTGTCTCATATTTTGGCCATTTGCTTATAAAGTTTGATGTTTTGGGCAAATGATTGTGGATTGAAGTCACAAATAATAGATATTTAAGTTTCATCCTTTGTATCCTTCAGAAAATGCAAGGTAATGAAAAACCTGTTATTTGATCAACTTTCTAAGATTATAGGATTGCTGAAGTTACAAGGCAAATGAGCTGTGAGATTATTTCCGCCTTGCCCTCAGTACACACCCATAGGCCTTCCTTCCCTTTTCAAGAAGGGGCAAGACATCTGATGAATTTACAGTACTCATCAAGTTGTCCAGCTCCTTAAAAGCAAACTGTATGTCAAACTTCTTAACATAGAAAGGAAGTTTTTTCCTGAGAAGAGATAGTTGCTGTGTGATAAATCTGGTCTAAATGAGTAGTAAGCACAAAACCCAGGTACTGAAGGAGTACTTTATAATCTTTTAAACCAGGTTTCTGTTACAACACATATATGTATATGCTCCAAATGTAGCAGGGCCTCAAAGGCTAGCAGTTTGCTGTTTAGACTTCTAGCCATAAGAAGAGCCACCTTGATGGGGCCCAGCGGTTTGTTTTGTTTTGAATGTTAGATTGGGAGGTCCATTAGCTGGACCCTGCCTATAAAAAGGCACAATGAGGCAGCAAGAGCTTTTGCCAGTATGCTGAATTTATTTATTTGTTGATATTTGATTACCAAGAAACTCCAACTGAGTACATGCCCTAAGGCCTGGGAAGAAAAGTTCCAAAGTATTACAAAAACATTTTAAGAATTGTAATTTTGCAATCTTGAAAAATACAAAAACATCTACAGTTTAAATAACTGTACTGAATTAGACAAAATATGAAAATATTAGTTAAGAATAAATACAACCTATATGATAATACATTAATATTTACATAAATTTTAGCCAGTTTAGAGAAATTAAGGTAAGGTAAAATTATACCAACAGAAATTACAGTATGAAGTGAGAGAAAAAAAAAACAGGGTTATGGCATATTTAGATTGAGAGTTTGGAGAGAAACTGATTGAAGTAAGCAAGTGGAGTGAAGTAGGGGAAATTAAGAGGTGTAAAGCATGGATAGGTACTTGTTCATATTTAGGGCTATAGCTTATCCTGGGATTGAGCAAGAACAAAGCCAGATTTGGCTATGAAGTATTTCAGAATAGTTTTAAATGAGTAGATGGAGGGCATTGACCTGATGGTAACAGGTAAAGAAGTCCAGGCCTTAGCAATACTGTATGAGTACAGACCATGCCCAGCAGATTTGATAGGTTTGTGGACATAGAGGAGTTTTTGCTCATTGGATTGTAATAACTGAGTGGGAAAATAGTTGTGTACAGTGGTGTTTAGTGCTGGACAAGCAGATGGATGCTGGATAATTTTATAATTGGTAAGAAGCTGTATATATGTCCAACAGTTTGACATTCTCTGTCTAACTGAAACATGGCTCAAACCTTCAATAAAAGATAATGAAATAGTCCCCCCTGGCTACAATATCATCAGACAAGACCGCATAAACAAAAAAGGTGGCGGCGTAGCTATATTTTATAAAGCCGGATTGCAAATATGTAAAACAAATCATACCCTCCCAACTGACACTAATGTTGAAATTATTATTTCAAAACTTCAACTCAACCCTCACAAAACTATTAATATTATCTGTACCTATATTCCCCCTGGCAAAAATCTTCCCATATTAGAAGACCTACTAAACTGGCTTTCACTTAACCTCCTACAGGAAACTATACTCCTAGGAGACTTTAATATTGACTGGAATTTATGTAATCATGCTAATCCATCTAACCTTATTAACCTCCATGGCTTCACACAAAACATAACCTCCCCAACAAGAACAAACAAATGTAACAATAAAGAAACCATACTTGACTGGATCTTAACAAATAGTCCCCAGGAAAAATATACAACAGGAACCCTCCCAGATGACCTCAGCGATCACTCCCTAACCTATATTATCAGGCATAAAACTAGTTTTTCTATCCCAACCCAAGTTCGATTCTCCCGTAGTAAAAAACATTTTGACCCCAATCTGTTTCAGAATGAACTTATGCAAGTGAACTGGTCACCTCTTAAAGCTCTCCCTATAGACGATGCTGTAAACCATTTCAATAATACTTTTCTCAACATCCTTGAACACCATGCCCCCTTGCGTTCAATACGAATGAAAGCTAAGACAGCCAAATGGCTCTCAAACACAACCAGACAACTAATACTTTATAGAAATATAGCCTGGACTAAATGGCGAACCACTAAAAACATAACTGATCATCTCACTTTTAAACAAAAAAGAAATATGACAAAACAAGCCATACTAAAAGATAAAAGAAACTTCTATACTCAACTACAACAATCTTCCCTTCACCAACCACATAAATTTTGGTCCGCTATTAACACACTGCTATCCCCTGCCAAAGCTGTCACACCGAATCCACTAGGCTCTAACCCTGACTCACCTTTACAAACAGCTAATGCCTTTAATACCTTCTTTACTTCAGCTATACGAAAACTAGCTAACCAACAAAACCCTGATACCTCCAAAATACTAACCCCTAGCTCCACCCCCCCATTTCATCTTAAACCTATACCCACCTCCTACATATTGTCCTTACTTCAAAAACTTAAACCAACAACCCCCTCAGCTGACAAATTACCAGCAGAATACCTCCAACTAAGTGCAAAAGCTATAGCCTACCCCATCTCTGTATTGATTAATAGGACCTTAAAGGAAAGTACTATCCCCTCAGTATGGAAAATCTCACATATTATCCCCCTTTTCAAAGGAGGTGACTCTACAGAGTATTCTAACTTCCGCCCCATAGCTTTACTATCCCCCCTTGCAAAAATAATGGAGAAATGCATCCACAAACAGTTACTTAACCACCTACTAAACTTCAATCTCCTAGCTAACTGCCAACATGGCTTTCGACCATGCCACAGTACTACCACAGCCTTACTATCCTTCATAGACTCTATAAACAAAAATCGCAACAATAATACTCCCTCTTCAGCATTCTTTGTTGACCTGTCAAAAGCCTTTGACATGGTTAATCACCAACTCCTCTTACATCGTTTAAAATCCTCTCTCTGGACAATCTTGCATTAAGCTGGTTCACATCCTATCTCGAAAATCGCAAACAGGCAGTTCTCTGGGACAACCATCTCTCTGATCTTCTCCCCACCTCTATAGGAGTCCCTCAGGGCTCCATCTTAGGTCCTCTTCTGTTTTCCATTTTTATAAATGACCTTCATCTATCTACACCTCTATCTACCTGTATTCAATATGCAGATGACACTACCATCATTTGCTCTGCCTCAACTCAGACTGAACTTCACTCCCTCACACAAAAAACCTTCACCACCATAGAGCAATGGTTTGCTAATCATTGTCTCCTCCTCAACCCCAAGAAAACCAAACTTCTCATCTTTCCACCCACACACCTGTCTCCTTCAATGGATTTCACACTCACATCCAATAATGGCACCCTCATCACTCCAGACCATACAACCAAACTCTTGGGTATTACTATTGACAACCAACTCAAATTTGACTTTCATATTAACTCAACAATAAAAACAACTAACAGAAAACTAGGTTCTCTCTACAGAATCAAATCTTGCTTAACTCCTGAAGCCAGATCTAACATAGCCAGAACCCACTTAATCTCTACCCTATTATATGCTTCCCCCATATACACTAATCTTTCTAAGTATAATCTCAATAAACTAGCCACATCATACAACAACATTGCCAGATTTGCTACAGCCTCTCCATATAGGACTCACCATTGCTTGAATCTCACAAAACTAGGTTGGCTGGAACTACCCCACCTAATACAATACTATCAACTTACAATTGCCCACAAAGCCCTTCATCACCTAGAAAACACACCAATGCTCTCCACCCTTATAAAACCCTATACCAATTTGAAGAACCTTCGCTCCTCTAACAAAATACTGATTCAAACTTCTCTTTCAAATAACATAGCAGGTGACTCCACATTTTCCAACTCAATTGGCAAAATTTGGAATCAACTACCACCAGACATCACATCCCTGACCTCAGTTCCACTATTTAAAAACAAGCTCAAAATCTTCCTAACCAACCACTGGCTATGCTCTTGCTATAACCCTGGCTAACTTCTTTCTTTTTTCCCTCCTTCCTTTCTTCTGACCTCCCTCTCCTTCTCCTCCTAACTCTAGTATACCACAACTTCCACTTCTTAATTATTCCTATCTCTCTCTCTATTATTAGACATAAATCTATAACCCTGGCTAACTTCTTTCTTTTTTCCCTCCTTCCTTTCTTCTGACCTCCCTCTCCTTCTCCTCCTAACTCTAGTATACCACAACTTCCACTTCTTAATTATTCCTATCTCTCTCTATATTATTAGACATAAATCTAATTTTTGCTTCTTCACGTATAATGTAGTAATACTGTAACTAAGTAAAATATCTAATCTTTTTTACCTGCTAAGTCTCATATTGTTCTCTTGTGTCTATACATTCTGGAAGAAATTTAAAGCAAATGTTTTCTTTTTATGACATAATTCTGTATATTTTTTAACTTGTTAAGTAGTAGTTAGCGGAGCTTTTCTCCTCGGGCCTCCACTGAAAATGGACATGTATCCAGTTGGACCAGCCCGGTTAACAAATGTAAAATAAAAATAAATAAAATAAAAATATATGTTAGTTGATAAGGCAGTAATACCAGTTTAAGCTTTTCAGTGCTATATAGTGCTGGATTCTGAAAGGGGTTTTTGCCACAAATTTAGCCACTTTATTATAGCATTGTTTGAGTTTTGCTTTTTTGTGATGCCTTGAGGCTAGTAAGGATGGAGTGGCATAAAGTAGTGAGTGGAGGAGGTAAGTAGAAACAAGCTTAGTTTTAGCTGTGCTGGTGGGAATGTTTTTGGCTCTGTATAGCATTACTAGTTTTTGGCAATTTTTTTTAAATACAATTTTGTATATTCAGGTCAGATTTAATATTAGCACCCATTGTCATTTCTTATCATTTGCTGAGACGCAACTTCAGTGGTTGTATTAAGACAGAGGATTTAAATTTTATTTCTTCGTAAGAGCAATTTGGGGAAGAAGGGGTAGTTTTTGTTTTGGATGAGCAATGGTTGTGAGATACAAAGCCATGTTTCAGTGGCTGTTAAAGCTTCCTGAGTAACTTTTGGAGATGTGGCAGGTTGTCTGATATGCATACGAGTATGGAGTTTTTTGCATATTATATTAGGGAGGCCTGTACTATGGATGTGTGGAGGATGTTGGTGGGAATGTTAAAGAGAAGGGGACCGAGGATGGCTCCGTGTGGTACACCAGTGGTGACAGGGAGGTATGAAGAGAGGATGGAGTGCCATTCTACTGACCTATACCTATTGGACAAGTAGCTTTTGAACAATAGAAGGGTGGGCTGAGATAGACATAGTGAGGACATTTGAAGTAGAAGTGTGCTGTGACAACTTTGTTAAAAGCTTTAGACAAGTATAGAAATTAGAAGGAGACTAGTTTGCTGTTACTTCTAGCTTTATTGATAGTAGCTACAAAGGTTAAGTGCGGTGTTAGTACTGTGAGAGGGACAGAAGCCATTTTGTGTGGAGGATAGGAGTTATTTTTGAATACATTTTTCAAGTATTTTGGAGAGGGGGATAAGACTGCTATAGGTCTAAAGTTAGAGATATCTGTTGGATTTGCTCCTTTGTGTAGAGAGATAATGTGTGATTTTTTTTTTCCAGAGAGAGGGAATGTGGGTTTCCTAAATTGACCTGTTTATAGGGATTGAGACAGGATAGGCAATGCTATTGGCTGCTATTTTAAGGATCTTGCTTGGAAGGCCATCAGCTGAGGTAGAGCATAGTTTGAGTTTATTTATGAGTAGTTTATATTGGATGTAAACACAGGTTTGAAGGTGAAAGTGGATGTGGTGATATGGCGGTCGGGCAGGGTTGAGATTAGATGTTGAGAATCCTTGGATAGGGACGCTATACTCTCTATGAAATAAGAGTTAAAGTCTCTTGCTGTTTTAAGTGGTGAGATATTGGGAGAGGGGTTAGGGTTGAATTTTTGGCTATGATGTAAGATTTCTTTAATGGTGAACAGAAGTTTTTAAGATTGTGTTTACTATTGTTCTGAACGCTGTTATAGTGTATTTTTTGTCTTCATTTATTTGATTTGTAGTACAGTTGAGGAGTATTCTGAAGTTTTTGAGCTATTGTGGTGTTTTATATTTTTAGCATTCTTTTCCACACTTTTTCTCTATCTTACATTAGCATTCTACAGTCTTTGGATAGCCAAACTGCATTATTTGTTTTTAGTCCCTTCCTTCTAGGAGGTACAAGGCTATTTAGGAAGGTTTTATTGAATTCATTTACAGCATCATCTAAGGGGTGGATTTTTAGGATGTTCCAGTTAGATGACAGGGTTGTAGTGAATATTTCTGGGTTAAATTTGGACAGTTTGTATGCTGTTTTATACTCATGCTATTTAAGTGGATGTGTGAGATGTCTGGTTATATAGACTGGGAGATGGCCACTAAGAGTCTGACATTGTACCTGTGGTTGTGAATTTGCAATGGTCTGATACCAGGAACTATCTAATAAGGAATCTAATGTCTTGCTATAACGTATGGGGCTAGTAATTAGTTGTTTGAAACTGTATAAGTTTATTCTAGATAGAGGCTAAGTCCAACCAATTGGTATTGACAGCACCTAGTAGTACTTTTTTTTGTGGAATTGTTATGAATGTCCAGTGAAGGATAACTTCCATTGTAGCTGTATTGTTGTCAGCAGGGATGCAAAGGACAGTAATATATAATTGTTTATTTTCAGGAAAGTATTAAGAAGCTCTGCTGAATTGAATTATGTTATTGGTTTGTCGTAGGGGGATTGTAGTTGTTGGGAAATATTAAAGCAGTACCACCACGTTTCCTTTTTTGTTGTCATTGCAGATGATATTATAGCTGGGGGTTATCATTTTGGAATCATTTATGCTGGGTTTAAGCCAAGCTTCAGTTACAGTGAGAATATCAGGCTTGTGTTGCGTAATCTAGGCATGCAATTCAGTAGTTTTATTTCTTAATGTTTCAAATATTTTTGACAGCACAAGTTAGATTACCAGGGCTGGGGGTTGACCATTGTGGGGTTAGAGCAATGTGAATTTTCTTGATGTTGGTTATGATAGGTGGTGCCAGGATGAGGGTGAATGTCTTTTCCTAGGAGGATTTTACTATATTGGGGCATTACTGATTCTCTCTGTCTTTTTTTTGTGTGTGTGGAGAACATAACTCTTTTTTCTTCATAAAAATTACTTCCTTCCTACCTACCTTATACCAGCTTTCAGACTCCACCACCACTAAATATCCTACTGCCCTGCAACTTCTTTGCTTTCTTCTTGATTCCTACTTCCTCACTACCTTCCATCAATAAACTACAGACCCCCTTACTTAATCATGATACTCCTCAGCTTATCCTCTATTCTCCTCCTCCTACTGAGACATCTGTCATGCTACAAGGTAGATAGGAAGGAAGTGATTTTTATGAAGAAAAAAGAGTTATGTTGTCCTGGTATCTTCTCGTATGTTTCTGAAATGTAAGAGTAGAGGTGTTTGAAAGGACCGAGTATGAGGATGTAGTTAAGATAGGAAATAGGGTTTATTTGGGGGAAGTAAAAGATGAAATAGTAGAATAATAGACACTGTAAGGGAAGGATCTGAGCATGAACGGCTATAGTGCAAAGCAGTAATGGAGGGAGAAAGGTTGCTGGGAATTATACTAAATGTTAGATGGAAGTTTGTAACCAGGAGAGTTGTATAATAGGAGCAAAGTTGTTTGGAGAGGGTTAGGGAATGGGTGCCACAAAGGAAATGTGTATGTGGAAGTATAATGGTAGAGTAAGAGGGAGGGTGGGTGGAAATCAGAGGTAGGATTGTAGGCTTCCCGCCCTCAGGTCAATTATTACAGAAAGCAGTCAGTTTATAGCCTGGGAATGAGAGGTGCAAACCATCCTTGGTGAAGCAAGTATGGTTGTCAAGCTTCTTTTCCCATGCTGACACATACCTGGTGTTATTCTAGGTGGAGCCAGTGTTTAACCAGTTGTTAAAGCTAGTCATCTTTTTTATGCTTTGACAGCATTATTGGTGATGGAAGGATCCCACGTAATACTAGAGTCTAGGGTGTAGAGTAATAGTTAAAATTTCAACCTGACTTTGAGCCTCTGTTCCTCCTTTATTTTTGTCTTTGCCCAGATTTTTTACAAGAGGTCAAAGGGTATGTTTTAATGTCATCATACAGATATCTTAAAGCCTCAAAGAGGCTATATAGAAGTTAACATCAAACTGATAGGTTTTGTATAAATATAAAATATTTTCTCCTACTGTTTCGTATTAAGTTTCCATTTTACTTATACTTGCTATGTATGGTCCTTGAAGGACAGTATATGTGGCAGTCTGCATGTAAGTGCCTAATGTTTAACCAGATATACTTAATCACAATATCTTTGGAATGTAGGAAGTCTAACAAGTTAATATATAAATTACAACATTTTGAGACTGTAGGAGTCATCAAATTCAAAAATGGAGAAACAGGATAAAGTCAGGAATTAAAAAACAAAATGTGTAAGTTAGTAAGACTCCAAACTCCATATAACAAAAATTAAAATAAAAATAAAACAAGTTTTATAGACACAATTCTGCATTTTTAACAAACAGTCTTAGATCAAGCAAGATGTCCATAATACTACTCCTAGTAGATAGAGACTCGAATTGTGGTCACTAAGAAGACAAAATTGTCACCTCACAGTAAGACGCTGTCTGGTTCGATTCTCAGCTAGAGCGTCTTCTGCGTGGAGACATGCGTGAGTGGGTGTACTTTCGTTGAAGGTTGTGCGTCAGGGCTGGCAACTTGGCATGTAAAAATCAACTGCCAATCATTAGCAGACCGGAGTTCTGCTGTGGCGACCCCTAACCAGGAAAAGCCGAAAGACACAAGAAGAAGACAAAATTGACTCAAAATAAGAAAGATTTTCAGAATGGACATATTTTGTTGGCCATATCAATATGTTTCAAAATCAGGAGGTGACGCCATTATATGGGATTCCACATCTTCTTTATCACAGGTAACAGCTAATGTTGTGGATGAAATGACATCTGTCATTAATTTCAAGAATCCTTATGAGTTTCCAAAGCTCCCAACCCTTTTAGCTCTGATTCTGCTAAAGGAATATACAACACGTATCAGCAGCCGAGGGAGGGGAAGACAAAGGGGGTGAGGAAGAGGAACACAGTCAAGAGGATGGAAGCAAATAGTAGTGTCATTAAAAGAAAACTTACTTTTTAATTTTTCCAGGTACTGTTTGCTCATGCATGAATTAGCAGTCTTAAACAAAGGGCTAACTTTTATACCAGCTGCTAGGATTAGTATTATGGACATTTTGCTTAATCTGAGACTGTTCGTTAGGAATGCAGAATTTTGTTTGTTAAACTCTTTTTATTTTGTTTTCACTTTTGTTACATAGAGTTTGGAGTCTTATTGACTTAAGTTTTCACTGTAGGAATCTTGACAATCTGTTGTATAGCAAGGGGATCTGATGTCAGTTTTCATTCTATCCTCAACTGTTGGGTTTGAAGCTGATCCTCGGATCGGACTTGGCTGTTAGTAAAGCTTGTGGTAACAAAAAAAAGGTCTCAAGCTCCTCCCTTACCCATAATGCACCAGCCCCTAAAATACCCCAGATTTTGTTTGCCACTTTTCGCGAAAGACGTGACTAGCCTTAGCTCTTGTGCAATTATTTAGATAAGTGGTTATTTTCTTTTTTTTCAGCTTTGACTTAAACATATCTCTACGCTCTTACCCTATACCATCTGTGTATTCTCTTTTACCATTGTTGGTAACCTTTTTTTTTTCTTTCCGTTATAACCTCTTTATTACATGTTAGTGTATTTCTCTGTACCATGGTTGGTATAATTTTCCCCCTTTTCCTTCTCTGCTAAGTTTAAAAATAAAACACAGACTTTCCCTCAGGTCACTGAAAAACTAATCAGTAAAAACAAAATTTGGACAATTTCAGGCCAATATAGCCAAACCTCAATATTTTTGCAGTGAACCTAATGATAATGGAATATTTTTGCAGTGTCCCTAATGATAATGGACATCAGCTGGGTATAACAGCCCTGTGTTTCTAATGCTTTGTCAGCCGAAATATGCATATCCACAGCTAGTGGGGTTTGGCTATATTGGCCTGAAATTGTCCATTAAATGACAAAACAAGTCATGGACATTCAGAATCGCCAAATAGCTGAAACACCTGATGTTCATAAGGATCATTTGCATATATCCCATGTGACTCTGATTCTAGAGGTTTGAGAGGTCACTCAGTGGAAGTTCTAGCTTTACTGGAGTTTCCATTTTGTTTTTACTGATTGGTTTTTCAGTGACCTTCTCACTCATTGTTTTAGTTTGTTGTTTGGGATATTTTTGCAGTGACCCTAATGATAATGGACATCGGCTGGGTATAACAGCCCTGTGTTTCTAATGCTTAGTCAAACACTCTGCTTGTGCTGTGCTGATGAGATCATAACAAGGCCGAAATATGCATATCCATAGCTAGTGGAGTTTGGCTTCATTGGCCTGAAATTGTCCATTAAAATGACAAAACAAGTCATGGATATTCAGAATCACCAAATAGCTGAAACACCTGATGGTCATAAGGATCATTTGCATATATCCCACGTGCCTCTGATTTTAGAGGTTTGAGACGTCACTCAGTAGAAGTTCTAGCTTTGCTGGAGTTTTCATTTTGTTTTTACTAAGAGCAATATTTACAAATTGCCCTTATTTTTGGGTCTTTGTCCCCCATTATTTATGACTTTGTGAAACAACCACAAACACCACCACGGACTGCGACGTTCTTTAATTGGTCGCAGTCCGTGGTGGTGTTTGTGGTTGTTTCACAAAGTTTGGCTTTTTACCTTATTCACCTTTGGCAGCTACCAGCCATTTTATCCCTAATTATTTATGACTTTGTCCAAATTTCTTGCTCTAAGAGGTTGAGAGGTATAAGAAAGGGACATCTAGTTGACAATAATATGGAAGGCTATATTACTGAGAGTTGCACCTACAGGTTTCAGTATTCTATCATGCATGATTTGTCGTCTACAGCATAATTGTTTGTTGCCTGGAATTGCATTAAACTGTGCTTGTACATCATCAGATTTTCATATGAAAACTTAAAGTACAGTGCCTGATTTACAAAATATCTTTATTATGGACTGAATGCTAATCTTCTGCAGAGTTATGTATGTTACAAGATGTGTTTTGTACTAACATATTTTCTGGGAGTGGAGTGAGTTGGTAGACTTTAAGGATTCCTTGCAGGATGCACTGTCTGAGGTGCTGGGTGGGCGGATTGATGTGATTAGGAAGATAATTTTTCTGAGCTATGGTACAGAATTGGAATTGCCTAGACACGGTAAGGCCTTCCTGTGTCTAATTATGGTGGGTGCCAAAAAAGCAATTACTAGAAAGTAGAAATGAAAATCTAAACCAATTATATTAGAAGTAGTGAATATAGGGTGTTATCACATCTGCTTCAGCCACCTTTGTCTTGCGTTTGCTATCTAGTTCTTTTAACAAAGCTTCAAAGAGACTTGATCTCGGAAGTGTCATAGACAGATATAGCAGCCACCAGATTCTCAAAAGACCCTGGAGGCTTACCTGTCCACAATACAGTGAATCACCCATGTTTTCGTGAGGCTGTTGTCCAACACTGGTGATGGTATGGCCCTTGCTGTAGGCAATGTCATTACCAAGTGCTACCTTACCTGGGTGTGCTTATGTAATTTTGCAGACTGTTTAAAAGCATCTTTTTGCCAATTATCCATTTGATGTTTCCTTGCTTTATATTCCAAAGGTCAAGGATACTTAGACCAGGAGGGAACAAGATGGAAAGATTCTGTCTGCCATTGGGGTTTGCTTCTCCACCCATCAAAGGTCCTTCACTAGGAACCAAAAAGTAGAAGAAGTATCTTTTCTTTTGTAAATTGCCAGCCTTTTCAGGGTGCCCCTGATATTGGCTCCACTGAGGCAAAGGGGTGACTTTAATGGATGCTGCCCATGAAGCAGGGGCAGTCTGCAGAATCAGGGCTTCTGTGGTCCCTTCTCTGGCATGCAGTTCCAGAGCGGCTGAAATGTTATCCAGCTGCCACTCTCTGGAAGCACCCGGGGTGGGGGGTGCTTGGCTCTCCACTTCAAAGTTGGGAAGCCATCACTTCGGATATTTGGTTGAGAGTTATAGCCAGAGGTTATGCCATTCCCTTTAGTGCTCTCTTCAACTCCAAAAAGAACATGAAAGTCCTTTCTTGATGTTCCACCCTATCAGTGAAGGGAAGCAGTGGTGGAGATAAAGAAGCTCTTCTCAGCCAGTTCATGCTGGAGGATCTGGGGTCTATTCAAAATTCTTTTTAGTACCAAAGAAAAACATGAACCTCAGACACATTTTGGATCTCAGCAAATTGAATTAGTATGTCAGACAAACCAAATTCCGGATATTCACAGTGCAGTTCATTCTACCTCTGCTGAGGAAGAACGACTGGATGTGCTAGGTAGATCTCAAGGATGCCTACCATCACATAATTATAATGAGGTAGTCCAAGAGGCTTCTGCATTTTCACTAAGGAACAGTCAGTATCAGTTTTAAGTGCTGCCCTTTGATCTCACCACAGCTCCTGGGCGTTCATCAGCTGTATGACAGTGATGACAATCTGGCTCAGACTGCAAGGATTCCAGGTCTTTCCATACCTGGGCAAGTAGCTGCTGACCTTCCACAAAGGAGTCCCTAACCAAAGCCTTCCACAAAGGAGTCTCTATCCAAAGCCAGGAACTCCTTTCTCCACTTGTCTGTCCTTGGGAATAACTGTGAACTACGGCAGGCGCTGGAGTTCATTGGTTGACATCTGGATATGATCAACCAGATTACAGAATTGCCACCTTTGAGGTTAACTTGCCTCTGGTTTCAAATATTCCAGGTCATACAATCTCAATTCTACATCTTCTCAGCCAGATGGCTGCCTCTGTTTGTTTTTTCTCACTGAACTGAAGGAATTTCTCATTCATCTGACCAGCATCTGCTGCCACATTCCATGGTGGCTAGAGTCTCCTCATGTTTCAGCAGGTCATCCTTTTAGTCTTCCCTAGGCCACAGTTATAATAGATGGGTCTCTCCTGGGGGGAAGGGGGGGCACTTCAAATGGAAGACAGTCCAAGGTACCTGATCTCAGTCAGAGGTCAATCTTCACATTAGCATATTAGAGATAAGAGCTGTCCTAGTGTTTCAGGTTTTTCAGGACCTCCTTCTCAAGGGTGCGATTGTCATTCAGTCAGAGAGCATGGCAGTGGTGTGGTACATAGAAAACAGTGAGGAACCTACTTATAGCTACTGTGATAAGAGACCATGAGGGTCTGGCAATAGGTGATGTCCTCTCAGTGATTTTGATAGCAGTGCACATCCCAGGGAAACCAACATTTTGACAGACAATCTGAATGAGAACATCATCTTGCCTCATGAGCAGTTTCTAAATCCAGAGATAGAGGCAGGTGTATGCTTCTACCTCCAACACCAAATGCAGCAGCTTTTTTTGCCCTGATCCCATCAATGGGACAGACACAGTGGGATGCTGTTCTGCATGCTTGGCCCCTGGGTCTGCTTAATGCCTGTCCCATTACCCCATTCATAACAAAATTTCTTCAGACTATTACAGAGTGCCTGTAATCCTAATTGCCTTCTTTTGGCTTAGATAACTCTGGTTCCCCTTTCTTTGTCATCATATAATTATTGTCCCTTGGCTTTGGACCTCATTTAGGCTAATATTTCTCCCCTCAGGTCTACCTCACCTGAACCTGCAATCCCTCAAATTAACTGCTTGGTTCCTCCAAGCCTAATGATGGCCAGAGATCCTAAACTTTCTGACATAGTTGTTTGCATTCTCTCTTCTTCCCAAAAACCTTCCATTAGAAAGGTGTACACGAGTAAATGGAAAAGATTTTCCCTTTTGATTTCTTCCAAAGGACTAGATCATTTCCCTGCCCCTTTTTTCATCTGTTTTTGATTTCCTGGCAGACCACTTTCAGTCTGGTCTCTGTCAGTCAGCTGTTAAAGTTCAATTGGCCGCCACTTCCAAATTTTGTATTGGTATGGATAACACACGGGTTACAGCTTTAAAACTTTCTAAAGGCTTCTTAAAAGCTACCATTCTATTTAGACCCCCATTACATGGTCCAGTAACATCTTGGGATCTCAACCTACTTTTGCAAGTTTCTACTAGACCATCCTTTGAACTTGCAGCCACGGTTTCTTTGAAAGGCCTGTTTTGGAACCCCACATTCCTGATGGCCATTGCATCTATCAGAAGGGCTTCTGAGCTTCAAGCCCGATCTTCCTTTCCACCTTATCGGGTTTTCCACAAGGGTAGAGTTACTCTGCAAACCAATCATTCTTTTTTGCCTAAGCTGGTCTCTTATTTGAATTTGAATCCACCTATACATCTTCTACCTGTTTATTCCCAGATTTTAGGGATAATGGAGAGTACTTACTATACTGTCTGGGTGTTCACCATTAGTTGAGGTTCTGTTTGGACAGAACTTAGAATTTCACAAAATCTAACCAGCTTTTTGCCTCCTTTTCTAAATTTAGATTGGGCAAACCTGTTTTGAAAGGGACCCTATTCAGATGGCTTTTGGACTGTATTTCCTTTGTATAATCCTTGAAATGGATTATTTTGTCTAGAGCTCATTCTTTTAGAGCAGTGGCTACTTCAGTTGCCTTTTTACTCAGGCTTCTATAGATGACGTGTGCAGCCCCCTACCTGGTCTAGCACTAGTATGTTTGAGAACTATTACAAATTAGGCATACAGTCTAGATCTAAATCTTCATTTGGCTCAACCATTCTGCAGACTATTCTCTCCTGAGACCACCCTGAGTTTGTTACTAGCTGGGGACTGTGTCCCACAGGATGAGATGGATGGAAAAGACAACACTGAATACAAATTTGTGTTGATTTTTTTCTGTCCATCTCAACCTCCCTTCATGCACCCTCCAAGTCATTGGTGATTGATGTTTATCCCAGCTGACTGTGCAAGCCAACTCTAAAGCTGTCTTGGGGGGGGGGGGGGGGGCATTGCTCCTTTTTCTTCCATATCTTCCTTATTTTTGTCCTTATCCGATAAAGTTATTTTTAGATGAGACAACAACAGTAAACCTGCTGTGGGATCAGGGATAAAGCTTCAATCAAGAGTACTACTCAGGGGTATTATAATTAAGTTTCAGGACTCCTCATACTCAATACCTGGAGGAGGCCATGGACACATATGGGGTATATTATCCTTAGTGGGGAAGGGTGGGATGACTTTGGCTGAGTTGACAAAGAGGCAGAATGATATGCCAGCACTTATCCATTGCACACCAGCCCCTTGATCTCAACAAGAGTATCCAGTGGGAATGCAAAATTAGCTCATAAAGAAAATAAAAAACAGACAGCAGGCAGCATGAGGTGAACCTGGGAAGCCTTGATCTCTGCACTGGCTTTAACTCTAATCAAAGCAAATCCAGGGAGGAATAGGTGGATCATGCGATCGAGGATTGGCAATGGTGTCCACTGATGGTCAGCTGCAGGCAGGGAAAAAAACTCTCTTGAGATGAGTGCAGTGACCCGTCATTTGGATAAGGATTCTTGATCTGTGGATCAATTTAGAAATTTATGCCAAGGGTGCATTCACTGTCACAGCACTGAATTCTCTGACCCATATGACATATATTTTCAGTGCAGTCTGATAGAACCATCTCTAGACATTCACCAAATGTTACCTTACAATGATCTACAAATAAAGCTGGAATCAGAGATGGTGGCAATGGTTAGTTTCTCCTTGTTTTCTGTGATACTTATTCACAATGCAGCTGATGAAGGGATGAGAGCAGTCATGTCCTGCATAGCGATAGACTGGCATCCTTGGCATAGGCATTACAGTTTTGAAAAAATCTTTAAGGCATCCATTTATAATGTCCAGTAGAAAAGTATGACATATCCTCAGTGTGTGTGCTGCAGATGAAATATAAGCAGCTGAAGAGTGAGCAGAAAGGCAAAGCCTTCAGTGTTGCCAGTGTCAGACCTGGTCCTTAGAGTAGAGTGAAGGGTAAGGTGTACAGAGAAGGAAAAATGTTAGTGTATGTATTTTATTTCAAAAATGCATTCATTTCAATATGGATTCCTGGGTGTTTTCAGTATGTTTCTGGTGATTTACTTCCTGCCATATATGAAAAATGCTAGTATGGCAAATTGTAGAAAGTTATTTTGCTTGTAGAAAGTTTTTTTTTATAGAATTCAGAAATTATGCCTAATATGAAAGTCATAAACAAAGAGTCAGGAGATGTTATTTAGCAGAATTAATGCTGTAGTGTTCATTGTTAATTGATCTATGATAGTTACACCAATGTTGCTTTTAGTAAGAAAATGGTATAAAAATGTATGATTCTACTGTTCAAAGCAACAGGATCTTGATTTTCTAGTCTCCTATGTACGTGTCTTTTTTTGCAAAAGAAAAGAGATTATTATTCTTTGTTGAACTGTGTCATTTGAAAATTATTTAGTACCTTAACAGTTTAGTGCCATATACAATACTCTGATTTCTGAGCCTTTTGTGTGTTGCTGCATTAGACATTGCCACTTGGCCAAATGTGACAATTTTTCTGTCAGGCAAATTAATGGGGTACTAGTATTTTTCCATTAACTATCATCAGTTTAAGGTCTCTGTAGGTAAACGTTACTAATAATCTCCCCATTAACTTTAATTGTATGTGAGTGGGTAAATTGTATGCTTCTGGGAAATTGTATGCATGTATGGTCAGTCACACTAACGACATAAAGTTTATTTCATTGTGTGTTATTGGGGTCTAGCCAGTAAAATACAAGGACAGAGTGTCCTTATGAGGATGATAGAATAATCTTCTTAAGTGTGAGGGCGGGTTTTTAATCAAATACGAAGAAAAGGAACTGAGAGGAGTATTTAATTAAGAATGTGAATGAATTATTAATAATAGTTGCATATCTATCCCTTTGGTATGAGAGTATGATTTTTATCATGAGCACTAGTATAAGTGCTTTAAAAGAGCAGGATTAAGGGACTCCAGGCAGGTATGTGTTTAATAAATATGATAGACACAGCTGTAGTTACTTGGTAAAATGGTCTGAACTCACCAAATATAATATCACTTTACAGTTTCCAGAAAAGGGTACTTTTGATAAGAAACTTGTAGAAAATCTAAAAAAATAAACCTAAATAAAAATGTAATAAGATACTAGCCACTTGTTTAGCATTCAATGATTGGTAAGAAGAAGCTAAAATAAGGAAAAGGAATCTGTAGCTATAAGTCTAAAATACAACTCAGTTAGAGTAAAGTCACAACTGCAGGCAACTAATAGAACATTAAACTCATTACAAAAATGTGTAGACGACTCTATTGACTGCTGCACCTTCTCCATCTTATGACCCTGTATGTGCCTCAAGACGCTGATAATTTCTTAGGTTCATAGATGTTTACTAGGCTAACAACCACAAGGGCCTTTTTAAGCCTAGCCATGCATCCCAAATTTCTGACAAGTTCTGATACCCTTGATAAGTGTAAGAATGTGCTTGGGAGATGAACCATTTATAGGTTACCTGTGCCCAATAGAGACATAGGTGCCAAACTAGGGATGAATTTCCAGTTTACAATCCAATTGTCTAAGTTACACTTGAATTGGGTTAGGAGAGAACTCGGCTTCACATGGATGGGGAGCCTGTTCCATAGACGGGGTAGTCTCTGGGATATATACCTATCTCTCCAGCAGGTCTTATTTATATCACAGACAGGGTTTAAGTCTGTAGAATGGGTAATTCTGGTGCTGTTTGTTTTGTGGATATGCAGGAGGTCCATCAGAGAGGGGTCTGACAATGCCCTGTATGTCAAGCATAGATCTTCCCTCAAAAGCCTATAAGAGACAGAATACAGGGATAGGGCCTTGAGGCAGTCTGCATAGGACATTTTACTTACACCCTGTATTTTTTTACTGAGGAACCTCTGTGGACATTCCAGTTGTTGGATATGCCGGGTTAAGTACATACCAAAGGGGGCATTGTACTCAACAGGTGTGATGAATGCCAATACAGTGGAACAATGACTTCCTTAGACTTAGATACCATACTTTTGTTTATAAGTTGCGCAACATGGAATGATTTCTTCACCACTGTAGACATGTGATGGTCAAAGGCTAAATTATTATCTATGTGTGTCCCTAAGTCCCTGATTACTGGGTCAACTCTAAGGGGTGTGTATATTTCATTGCTAAGGGGTGTGTTGTCAGTATGATAGCTACCAGGGATGGATGACTTTCCAAAGGATGCTGTTATGCATTTCTTGGCATTTCATTTTAGTCCATGTCTCTGAAACCAGTTGTTTGTCTGGGTCAGCCCCTCCCGGAGAACATTTGTGTCAGTCTGAGATTCAGTGACAGCCCCTAATTTGCAATCATCTTCAAATTTAGTCAGCCAGATACCACTGACATTGGCCTTGACTTCTGAGAAGTAAATCCCAAAAAGGAGCGATTGAAGGACTGATCCCTGAGGGACATTTGTGACTGGCCTCTTTGTAGAGGTGGACTCCCGAGTTCTAACTTCCTGGGTCCTGTCTATGAGCCAGTTGGCTATCCACCGGGTGACATACAAGTTTGTATCTAACGTCTTGAGTTTGTTAACAATGCCTGACTAGGGTATTGTGTCAAATGCCTTGGCCAGGTCAAGGTAGGCAGTGTGAACGATTTTGCCGTCATCCATTTCTTTGGTGACCTTCTCAAATTAGTCCACCAGGTTGAGTAGGCATGATCTGCTCTTGATGAAACCAAACTGGGTTGGGTCCAATGTCTGGATGTTTACTGCATCTCTATTGATCATCTCCATGATAATTTTTTCCATGGCTTTACATATAAGACTAATGAGACTTATGGGTCTGTAGTTTCCAGGGTCTGTAGATAGCCCACCTTTGTGCAGAGAGATAACTGTTGCCTTTCTGCACTCATGAGGCATGAAACCTGTTTGGAGGCTACAGTTAAATAGTAATTCCAGAGGCCCTGATAGGTCATGTTTCATGCTATTTAGAAGGCATCCTGGAATATTGTCTGGGCCCATTGATGCAGTGTTCTTGGTCTTAGAGCGAACATTAAGGACCTGTTCCCTAGTGATAGTAGGGGGAGTTATATTTGATGATATTTCCTGAGAGAAGGTTGAAGGGGAGAGTGAGGTAAAGTTGGAGCTGAATTTATCAGCCAGGAGGTTTGCTATGTCTTCTGGCTCAGTATAGGTGGCTCCATTTACAATGAGCTCTGCACACAATTGTGTATTGCCTTTGAGGATGTGGACATAGCTAAAGAATGCTTTGTGGTTGTCCTCCTTGGCCTGGGAGGCCAATCTACGTCAAATTTGGCTTTGGTAGACTTTATTTGTCCTCTAAGTTATTTGTTTAGTTTGATGAGAGTGCTTTTATCCTCTCATCATCTCATCTCTGAGAGGCCAGGTGAAGGTAAATGTTGCAGAAGCAACTACCACTTCTCCAGATATAGCCCACTTAACTTCCAGGATTTTTAATCTTCCCTCTGGGTTGGTTTATAACACTAGATTCCATCAACAGGCACTCAGTGCCCACCATAACACCGCAAGATCAAATGTTAGTGGAAGAGCTAATAATGGAAAACAAATGTATCACAAACATAAACATGGAACTAGTGCTAAGTATGTGGAAAAGTTAAAAAGATTCTGTAGTAAAAGTTCTTCACCAAAAGATAATACTATGAAAAAGATTAGACAAGTCATTACCCAGTTTCTGATTGTCATAGATCGGGAAGAATATCAGTGGCTACTCCCCCGCCAAACAAAATACAGAGGAAGAAAAGATTCTGATTCTTCCATTGATTTTGACATACCTCATACAACAGTGCACCCATTGCAAGAAGTACCAACTCTAGCAGCAGCTAGAAATAGCGATAGTCATTGGTTATTGTTGGTCATGTGATTTATGTTATAAAACATATTTAGAGGTTCAGGTTCAGTCTGGTTAGTTCTGAAGAAGTCCTGTTTGGTTACATTGGATGAAAGCACTTAACTGATGAAACTATATTTTTGTTAAATCTCTGGTATGATAAGTTTTTTTTTTTTTTTTTTTTGTGGAGAACATTTGTCATTTTATCACTTTCTGAGCCTGTCGTGCACAGGACTTATGTTTTATTAGCTAGAGATAGTGAAGATGAACCTACCATAAAGACGGTATGCCCATGGACTGCAGTGGATTTTCAGACCATTATAGATTCTCTTCCTCCAATTTGGACGCATTCAGATAAATACATAACGATCTTAGAGGTGGTGCAGCGGTTAGCATTGTCGCCTCACAGCAAGAGGTTCTCCCGCTCGATTCTCAGCTGGAGCACCTTCTGTGTGGAGTCTGCTTGTCCTCCCCGTGGTCAAGTGACGTAAAAGACATGCAGGTAGGTGCATGCGTGAATGGGTGTACCTTCCTTGAAGGTTGGGCGTCAGGCTGGCAACTCGGCACCTTAAAAATACACTGCCAATCATTAGCGGACTGGAGTTCTACTGTGGCGACCCCTAACAAGGAAAAGCCGAAATCCAAAGAAGAAGAATAAGAAGATGCCACGATCTTAGAGGGACATGTATAGTTACAAAATCCAACTACTGAAGACTCAAGAACAGTATTAAAAGCCTCTATATCTCCTGACATTTTAGAAAAAGTATGGGAAAAATCGAATTTAGGAGATAACATCCTAAAACACACAGATGATGGATTTCTGGCTGCTAAGAATAATTTACTAAAGCCATGACCATAGCATGCTCCCCCAACCCCTAACTGGGCAAGAATGAAAGCTGTTTTGCAAAAGGAAAATAAGTCTATTAACCCATGATAGCTGCACTTGATGCCTTTTCTGGGCATCCAGAACCTATGGGAGGTGTGGCTGCCAGCGGGTTGTCATCAGCTTTTGTAGAAGGTTTGTTACCTCCCATACAAGAGCAAATTAAAAAAGTTTGTTCAAACTGGCCAAGTTTGGCCATTCATGAAATTGTGAAACAAACACAATATGTAGTGGGCAATATACCTAGAGAAGAAAGGAATAAAAGGAAGAAGTTAGTTGACATTCAGTTCCAACAGTTTGATAGTGACTCACAGGGAAGGGGAAGAAGAAATTGTAGGTGGAAAGGTAGATTAAAATTTTTCCAAACACAATGCCAGGATAATAGCAAAATTGTCCCATTGTACCACCAAAGTATCGCAAGGTGCAACATGTTTAAGCACCTGTTTTAATTGTGGTCATTCTGGACATTTGTGAAATGAGTGCCTACTGTCTGTACAGCAAATAAATTCACAGAATGGTCAAGCACCACAGCAAGCTGAAAGAAATTTTCTTGTATGTAATACTGCTTGGCAGCCACCTGTGTAGCCACAAAACCATTAGGATAGCCACATGAGCAGGAACCACAGTTATTTCTCTTGGCACCAATTGACCAAGGCGGTCCTTTTGTCAGTGTTACAGTGCAAAATTCATATATCCAATTTCTCATCAATACAGGAACCACTAGATATATGATTACTTCAGTAAATACTGAACACCTTCAGTTTTCTGAACAGACAGTTCCGGGTGTGGGAATGTCCGATATCTCTTAAAACTATCCAGAAACAAAACCTGTTCCCATTGAAATCAGTCCACTAAAAGAACAGCAGGCTTTTATTGTAGGAAATCCTACCCCTTTAAATCTGTTAGGTAGAGATTTATTATGTAAATTGTGATGCACAGTTTATTGTACACCACATGCTGTATTTCTAGATATTCCAGTGAACCTTTATGATTATATTCAAATAACATCTGTACAGATGAAAATGCCCTTTTTGCTATTCTAACATCAGACTGAGGTTTAGAAAATGCTGACTTGGAGGAATTAAAAGTAGTTTCTACACAGCTCTGGACTACTCAAGAAAATGAGGTGAGGCTCATAAAAGAGCAGAACCTCTGCATATGTCATTGAAATTCTGTGAATGCCTGCCTATGGTATTTCAGTATCCTTTGTTGGTAGAAATGGAAAAGGGAATTGAACCTGTTATTTTTGCCTTGTTACAATAAGGTCATTGTCCCGACTCAAAGTCCCCTTAACACACTCCTATTTACCTGTTAAAGAAGAATCCTACAAAAATGCCATGTTTTTCTTTTCAAAAAGTGATTTTCATTCCCTGTAACCCAACACTAAACACATCACATACAGAAAAAAATGATTAAATTATTTCATTTGTTTTATGTCTGAACTTATTTCTCTGCCTTTTTTTCCCTTTATTTGTCTTGTCATTTGTTACATCATGAAAGCTACTAAGAATGACAGCGTAATTAGACTAGGTCACTTATTTGAACTACAAAGCATTAATAAAACAGTGGCTTTGAAACAGTGGCATTTAAATGTGCCTTATCAGACACAAATTGCCAGCATCACATGTCAGATAGTGCAGCCTGGACTCCGAACAAAAGCAAGGCTTTCAAGTTTAGTTTATGGATGCAAATAAACAAAAAACCTCACACCTAGTTTATTATTGTTACTATTTTTTTTTACTTATTACAAATTAGTTGTCTTTCCCTTTAATTAAGCTCTAAGTGCCACAGTATTTGATTTTGCAGTTTTATCTGGAGTTTTGCTACAGCATTTTTACATTTCATACAGAGTTCTGCTGAGACGAGTCAGTGAACTGGAGGAGGAAGATTAACATCAAAGACTCAAATCCTAGCTAAAATATTAATAACTATGAATGCAAAACAAACCATTATAGCCCAAGTAGCACCTATTCACAGCATCAGATTTCTCACACTAAACTTCAGTTTTTACTTTGAAAAGAACATTCACCTCAGCTACATTTTCAAGCCAGCTATTTAAACATTCCTTAAAATGCTGTATGCACTAATGACCACTAATGAAAATCAAAAGAAGCAAAGTAATTAAAAATGTGAATTGATGCTGACAGTCAAAAGTTGGCAGTCAGAGTACTCTTGTAAGCTGCTGAGAGAGAAGACCACAGTAAATTTATTTATTTGACATTTGTTTACCGGGGTGGTCTGACTAGGTCTACAGAACTCGTTTTCAGCAGAGGCCCGGGGAGAAAAGCTCCGAATACAGTACAATACAGTATAGGTTACATTAGAAGTACTATACAAAAAATAAGTTGAAAGAACAAACTGCTACAAGATGTTGTAATATATTACTACACATCTAAACAGTTCTATACAGTTAAAACATTACAGACGATAATCAAAGATAAAAATGGCTGGTAGCTGCCGAAGGTGAGCAAGGTAAAAAACTAAACTTCGTGAAACAACCACAAATACCACCATGGACTGCAACGTTCTTTAATGACAAAATGCACATATAAATGGGTAGACCCAAAGACAAATGAAATGAGATAAAATCCCCTGGTACTTTGTCAACGATAAGCGCTTTCGGATTTAACCTTCTTCAGATCGTAATGAGTGAAGTGGGGAAACACTTAATGTAAAGTTGTTCTATCTCGTAGTTTTGTTCTTACAGGTGGGTTCGGAGCCGATCCCTCGGCTCCGAGTTGGCCGCTTTTCAAGCTCAGACTCTCAGAGAAGCTCGAGACCTAGTGTATATCCCATGATGCTCTACTGTAAATCCCCAGATCTAGTTTGCCGCTGCAACAGATCTACAGCTCGTTCTGAGGAAGCTCGGGCCACTGACTTATTTTTTCAATATTAATAGAAGTTTTTTCTGAATAATAGTATTATATATCGTTAAATTAGAAGTGTTATTCTATAGTATTAGGCTATAGTCTGTTTGTTTAGCTCTAGTTAAAAAATTTTGAAGTATTTCTATTCAGGGCTTTTAGGCCTCTCTTCTGTTTGGGCGTGACAGGGCTCTGTCAGCTTTTGTGTGTGTGTGTGTGTGTGTGTGTGTGTGTGTGTGTGCTCTCCTTTCTTCATTATATAATCTATAGGTATTTAGTTATATATACTTACATATATCCTGTTAGAAGTTAGTTCTTAGTTAAATTAGTGTTGTAGTTTATATTTACACAGATAACTGTTCATTATTATACTGAAAATTCAGGGACCTGAATTTATATGGTTAACATGTCAGAGAAACAAAAGTCAGGATTCAAAAGGTGTGAGTGCGGTCAGAAAATGTCTGTTACAGACAACCACTCCACCTGCGTGTACTGTTTGGGTTCTGTTCACCTACAAAAGGTGTGCTCTATCTGCCACGCCTTTAGCGCCAGGGTTCTCTTGGAAAGGCGCAGGAAGCTGGTAGATAGGGGACTTCTGAAGCCTGATTTTTAGGCTACTTTAGACAAAGCCGACCTCTCTTCCAAGGCTTCAAAGGGGTCGAAGTCTTTCAAGGGATCCTCAAAACCCAAGTCACCGGCTCCGAGTACCTCTGGTATGGTTCGTGCATCGGCTCCACAGCCCTTGGAGCTGTGTATCGATCCTGTACCTCGGAGCCCAGTTGTGGATCCGATATCGGAGACTCCTCAGTCTCCAATTCTTCAATCGATACCATCTTCGGCTCCTTCGACCCATCCCTCAACGCATTCTTCAAGGCTTTCTGATGTGGACCTGGACTGAGTGGTTAAGAGGCTCTTAGAGAACCCGGCCCTGGCCAAAATGCTGTCCGCTTCGAACCACTCGGCTTCGAAGCCTGAAACCACAGCCATAATTTCTCCCCCTCCTTCTCCGAAGCCAATCGAGCTCTCGGAGCCGGGGCGGGTGGAACCGATGTTGGTAGAGCCCTCGGAGCCAGGGTTTGATCCAACTCGCTTGGCTCCATCGACCTTGATCTCCTCGGTTCTGACCGGGGAGTCTCGGGGCTGACAGTCCCTCGCTGGCTCCGGGGTGGAGAGTCGAAACGATACCTCGGTTCTGACCCTTCCCCTTGGGGCTTCGGCGCAGGTGGCTTTGGCTCCATCCTCTGGATTGGAGCGGGGGTTCTCAGCTGCCAGCCTCTTCGGAGCTAACAGACTTCTCGGACAGAGATTCTGGTGCCTTCGATGCCATGAGGAAGGTCATGTCTGCTAAGACCACTACCTCCTCGGATCTGTCTTCCCCTCCCCCTAAAGGGCCTTGTTCTACCTCTTCCCCACAGGTCCCCACCAAGCGTCGAGATCCAGGGCCTCAGGTATCCCCATTGAGTGGCCTCTCCTCTCTAGGGACTTCATGGGACGCTCCCATCAATGAAGTACCTAGGAAGAGACTGTGCAAGAGGAGGCACTTGGATTCCCCACAGGAATCCCTGACATCGGATACTGACTTGGAGGAATCAGAAGGGTCCCCATGATCCCCCTCAGAGGATGTCTCATTTGCAGACATTTTGGAGATCTTAAGACAGAGGGTTGATTGGCAGTCCCTTGCCCCTACTGAGGATGAGTCGGTCCTCCTGAAGGCCTTTGGATCTCAACCATCCACCTCCTGGGTTACCCCGCCCTTCGATGAATTGATGGAGCTGGTTGCTCGAAGGGTGTGGGAGTTCCCTGACTCAGTGGAACTGGTCCCTTGGAGGCCCAACAAGTTTATTACTTCCCCTACTGACAAGGCTTTTCTTACGAAGGGAGTCCCGGTTGATGCCATGGTGGTGGCGGCAGCCACCACGAAAGAGATGTCGGAAACCTCTTCTTCTGTCCATCCTCCTAATAGGGATTCTAGGAAGATGGACAGGTATGGGAAACGCATATTTAGTTCTGCTGCATTTTCCATGAGATCGCTCAACTACCTGACACATTTTACCCGTCTTCAATGAGATCTCCTTAAAGAGCTGGGAGATACTCTCCAGGGTAACACAGCTGATGCAGTTTCGGAGAAGGTGACTGCACAACTCAACACCCTCAATTAGATAGTAAACTCATCCATGCAACTCATTTCTTATACTGCCGATGGATTGAGTAGGGCGGCAGGCTCAGCGATAGCTCTTCGGAGACAGTCTTGGATGCACCTTTGCTCCTTTGCGGAAGCCTTCAAATCTTCCTTCGTCAATACCCCATTCGATTGGTCCGCCTTGTTCGGACCCAACGTTAAGGAGACACTTACTAGGTGTGAACAAGAAGGAAAGACTCTGTCTGCTTCTTACCGACTGCCCATGTCACACGAGATCCGGTTAACGAATCTTTGCAAGAAGGATCTTAATTGGTGGTTGAACAGTGACCAAGTGATAATCGGACGTCCCTTTGTTCTTCCCCAACCCACAGCCACAGTGACCATGGATGCTTCCCTGATAGGGTGGGGGGTATTTCAGGGGAAGACTGTCCAAGGCACTTGGTCAAACATGGAATCACATTTGCATATAAATGCCTTAGAGCTAAGAGCGGTGTTCCTGGCAGTGCAACACTTTCATGACTGTCTTCCTCCAGGTACAATTGCTATCCAGACGGTCAACATGTCGGTAGTCTGGTACACCAACAAGCAAGGGGAAACCAGATCGTATCCCTTATGCCGAGAGGCCCTAAGAATTTGGCAATGGGCTGTGTCCATCGGACGCTTTCTGATAGCAACGCACATCCCGGGGTCATCCAACGTGATAGCGGACAAGCTAAGTAGGGCCATGCTGTTGCCTCACGAGTGGTCTCTCAAACAACAGGTAGCGGACAAGATTTTCCACAGATGGGGCCAGCCTTGCTGCGACCTATTTGCATCTCCGATGAATGCCAAATGCAGCAGCTACTTTGATCTTTATCCCCCACTGGGGAACAACCCCAGGGACGCGCTCGCACACGATTGGCCCCCGGGCCTCCTATATGCCTTCCCGCCAATTCCCAAATTCATACAGAAAGCCAAAAGTCTGGGAAGGACTGTGATTTTGATAGCCCCGTCTTGGCCTCGGCAGATTTGGTTCCCCTTCCTGCAGAAGTATCAAGTGGAAGAACCATGGATCCTGGACCCAGTGCCAAATCTTCTGACTCATTCGTCGGGAGTTCTTCATCCCTCCCTCATCTCTCTAAAACTGACAGCTTGGCTCCAATTCCTATATTAGCCAGGTCTCAAGATTTGTCTCCCGCGGTCCAACATATTATAGTTTCCTCTCATAAACTGTCTACCAGGAAGCTATATAATAGCAAATGGAAACGATTTGTTCACTGGGCTTCTCATCATGACGTTGACCCTTATGTGGCACCTATTCATACCATCTTAGAGTTCTTGTCTTCCTTGTTCCATGATGGCGCAGCGGCTGCCACCATTAGAGTTCAATTATCTGCTATTTCCAATTTCCATGTAGGGTTTAACGGGTCTAACATCATGTCCCATAGACTATGTAAGGCATTCTTAAAAGGGACCCACCATCTCAGACCACCTATCAGACACCCTGTCTCTCCCTGGAATTTGAATCTGGTTTTATCCCAATTGATGCTCGCCCCCTTCGAACCCACCTCATCATGTCACTTAATGTTTCTGTCTTGGAAAACTATATTTCTGGTAGCCATTACATCTGCACGTAGGGTCTCCGAACTTCAGGCCTTGTCCTCCAAGCCTCCATATTTGATTTTTCACCCTGATAGGGTCTCCCTCAGGACTAACCCTACCTTTCTTCCCAAGGTCTGTTCAGAGACTAACTTAAATCAGTCCATTGAGCTTCCAACCTTCTTTAGACACCATACCAACAGACTGGAATATATGTTACACAAGCTTGATGTACACAGACAATTGAGATTCTACCTGGATAGGACGAAGGATTTCAGACAATCGGATCAACTCTGTCTCTTACACAGAGAATAAGAAAGGTTTTGCAGTATCAAAAATCACATTATCCAAGTGGTTTTCTGACTGCATTAAATTCATTTATTCCTCCACTAATCAGCCATTAACAACTAACGTTAAAGCCCATTCTACCCGGGCTGTTTCTACGTCATTAGCTCATGCAGCTCGTTTGCCCTTGGATACCATCTGTGCAGCCACCACATGGTCAAAACCTCACACGTTTATCACTCATTACAAAGTGGACAGGGCCTCTAGAGACAGGGCTTCCTTTGGTTCCACTATGCTCTGGAATGTTCTCCTGTAAGTCACCCCGGATTAGGGTGCTTGGGACACCACCCACGTGTAAGAACAAAATGGAGAGATAGAACAACTTCACATAAAGAAGTTATGTCCTTACCATAACGTTCCATGTGAGTTGTTCATCTTGCCTTTTTGTTCTTACATTCTCACCCACCTTCCCCCTCCGGTTGAGAAAGATGGTTGCCTTGGTGGATTGGTCGAGTTTAGTCAGCCTGTCTTCTGGAACAGACTGTTTCTTCCTTCTACAAACTTATAGCTACCTAGATAGGTAGGCACTATAGTTCTCTTTCTTCCTGTAGACTGTCTTGGTTGCAGTATACTAGATCTGGGGATTTACAGTAGAGCATCATGGGATATACACTAGGTCTCGAGCTTCTCTGAGAGTCTGAGCTTGAAAAGCGGCCGACTCGGAGCCGAGGGATCGGCTCCGAACCCACGTGTAAGAACAAAAAGGCGAGATGAACAACTGACATGGAACGTTATGGTAAGGATATAACTTCTTTATAAAATCATTGGTGACCAATCGAAAGGTAGCATTGGGCCAATGCCCTCTTCAGAGATCAAATCAAAATTAAACCAATGAAAAAATATAAATATACATACTCCTTTTGTTCTAACCAATAGTAGGTCTCCTGTTCTTCAGTATAGGGTATAATGGAACCACTGCATTTAAACCTGGAGACTTGTCCGCTCTCAGGTTTATAATCCATTTAATTTCATTCCTTTCTGTAGCATTGGTGATGTCACCTAGTCTCATTCCAACATGGGTATTTTCCAAAACTTTAAAATAAAACCGATGAGTTGGAAATTGCGTAATGTGAGAAGCAAGGCAATTTTTGAGATCACAGTTCCGAATGTCATGAAGATGCCTCAGAACTCTATTTTTAAAATATTGATCAGTTTTGCCCACATAGTATGCGGGGCATTCTGAACACGTAGCTAAATATACTATGTGAGGAGTGTTGCAATCTGCTTGGCAAGAAAATTTATAGCTAATTTTACTAATGGGGTGGATGAAAGTGTTGCTAGTGTCTATACTGTTACAGGCTGAACATTTACCACAGTGAAAGGTCCCTTTCTTATGTCTTATATGACATTTTTCAAACATAAAAGACGTTTAAGTTCTTTTTATTTTTAAAAGTAAATCTGGGCGTCTCACCTACAATCTCACAAATTTTGGCATCTTGGGTTAAAATAGGCCAGAATTTCTTAATAATTTCACAGACTTCCTGGCAATGGAGAATACCTGTTACATCCCTTCCCAAGAATCTGGAATTACAAGATGTTGAGGAATCAATTTTCTTGTATTGCAGTTCTCTTTGTTCTTTCTTGCAGAAGTCTCATAAGTCTGTTTTACATGCAGTACAATGACCAGCAGAATGATAAGGTCATGAATCACAGCCCGTAGATTTTTGTCTGTGCTAAGGTACACTGCCGGAGAGTCAAACTCAGCTCCAGATAGAAGGGACCCTACTCGGTTAGGCGCACAACCTCTACTACCATTAGTTGTGACAGCCTCCCTGCCTGGATCCACATGTTGCATATCAACAAGACCCTCTATCATGATTAGTGCAGTCGAGACTCCATTGACGTCATACCACGTAAACCAGAAGAGCCTAACCCAAGTAGAACCAGACCAGAAACAGGGATATCATTACATCTGGAAGTAACAGCTAGTGACGTTTTTGCCATTCAAGTAAAATCTGGACTAAAATATGACGTATTTTGCATCCAGACCGATTACAGATCAAATCCAGAAGTGAATGCAGCTGAGTTGCCCTTTGTACTTGACCAGGAAGTGAAATCATGTGGCTGTAATTCTTCATCCTGGTCTGAAGTAAACTTTAATGATTTTGCTTTAACATCGTCTGTATTTTCTTGCTTTCTGAATCCAACATCTAAAATTCATCGTGCCTTTTGAGCAGTTAGAAAGACAATGCTAATAATATCTGCCCACACTTATTCAAGAACTACATAACGGACCAATTCAGAACTAAACACATATGCTCTCATTCCTACTCCAAAAAAACACAATACTTTCTCACACTCCTCACCAACCTCCAACATCTGTATAACCATTTTAACTCCAGGCTCACCATAAGTGGGGATATCCACCCCAACCCAGGCCCAAATCCATCCTGTCCAACACAAACTGCTCCAACACAAATGTCAGAACATAACACCCCCACTTTCTTCATCCCTGGGCAAATCAACAACAGCAGCAAAACCAACCATCTTTTAATGCTAAATATTAATATTAGAAGTATCAAAAATAAAATACCTGAACTCCAGGCCACAGTAGCACACTACTCCCCAGACATAGTTGCTGTAACCGAAACCTGGCTAAATAAAAACATAGCTAACTCAGAAGTTCTCCCTACCGGCTACAATATCATTAGACAAGACAGACCACTTCGTAAAGGGGGTGGAACTGCCTTACTCTACAAGTCCAACTTAACTGTCCATCAATTACCAAACTCCTACCCCTCCCCCAATAATTGGGACATACTTATCTCACAACTTCAACTTCACCCTAAAAAGGTCATCACCACAATTGTGAACTATATTCCACCTGGTAATACACCTGCTAGCCTTGAAGACTTCTTATCCTGGTGTTCTTCCACATACTCACAAGAAACCCTTATTCTGGGGGACTTCAACCTAGATTGGTTCACCTGTATATCAGAACCACCAAGTAATCTAATAAATCTCCATGGCTACCAGCAGCTAGTCCAAATTCCAACTAAGTGTGATAAAAAATCTAAAAGGGAATCCATCCTTGACTGAGTCCTAACTAGCAACCCCACATTGTACCCTCACACAGGCAGTCTCCCAGACACCTTAAGTGACCACAACATAATATACTTTATACGTAGTAGAACAAGCATATGCAAAACCACTAACTATATATCCACTAGAAACACAAAAACATTCTCTCCTGAGGTCCTCAACACGTTACTGTGTAACTGTGACTGGACCCCCCTAAAAACCCTCCCACTTGACCAGGCTGTAGCATATTTCAACAAAACATTTCTACAACACCTAGACACTGTCGCTCCATTGCGCAAAATCAAGGTTAGAACCTCTACAAACCCCTGGCTCAGTAAAGAAACCAAACAAATCCTCAAGTCCAGAGACACTGCCTGGCGTTACTATCAAAAACCAAATTAACACAAAGCCTAACTAAGTACCAAGAACTGCGCAACCATGCAAAAAAATGCATTAGGATGGACAAAAAATCCTACTACACAACATTACAAACTAAATACCAACACAACCCGCAAAAATTTTGGAAAAATGTAAACCAGCTACTAAAATCCACCCAAAAGGCTCCCCCCAAACCAACCACCCCTGACACTAAAGTTCCCATCGAAACACAATTCAACTCCCACTTTGTGAACTCAATTCTATCCTTAGTATCACAGGACAGTTCCTTCCTCACTATCCCCCCCAACACAAATAACACTAATACAAGCTTTACCCTCAAAACAGTTTCCACCACTTCAATCAAAAGCATGCTCTCCAAACTAAAAACCTCATCAACAGCAGCCGACCTACTCCCCAGCTATTTCTTGAAACTCACAGCAGATGCTATTGCTATCCCAGTCTCCACTCATAAACAGATCAATTGTTGAAAACTATGTGCCCAAACTCTGGAAAATATCCTATGTTACACCCATACATAAAGGTGGGACCTCCACTGAACTTAATAACTACAGACCCATTGCTTTACTCTCCCCCCTGGCCAAAATCCTAGAAAAATGCATCCATACCCAGATGCTAAACTATCTCCTAGACTGCAACATCTTGTCACCTTCTCAGCATGGTTTCAGACCTGCCCATAGTACCACTACAGCTCTCCTCTGCTTCACAGACACAGTAAACCATCTCAAAAATGAAGGCCTGCAAGTGTCAACTCTTTTTTTGGATATGTCCAAAGCATTTGACACAGTCTCACACCAAATCCTGCTAAACAAACTAAACCAATATCATCTATCTAATTCCACTCTTACCTGGTTGCAAACCTACTTAACTGACAGGTACCAAGCTGTGAAATGGGAAAATTCTCTCTCTCCTCAGCTGCCAATAACTATAGGAGTCCCACAGGGTTCTATCTTAGGACCACTACTATTCACAGTCTTCACAAATGACCTCCACACAGCATGTATCTATAATTCAGTATGCAGATGACACTGCCTTAATCTGTGCTGCACAAAACATTCCCACCCTCCTGCAAACAACTCAACTAGCATTCTCTAACGTTGAAAACTACCTTACCAAAGCCCAACTTATCCTCAGTCCAAAGAAAACTCAGCTTATGATTATAACCAGTTCTAACAAAAACACTAACAGTCAATTCACTATCTACTCCACAAATGCTACTCCAATTGCTCCAGTGGCACAGGCTAAGCTATTGGGAATAACCGTAGACTCCCACCTAAAATTTGATAGTCATCTGAACTTAACTATTAAAAAAGTACATGCCAAACTGGGGTCACTCTACCGTATCAAACCATTTCTTACCAACAACACAAGATCAGCCATTGCTCGCTCCCAGCTTCTATCCACCCTACTCTATGCATCTCCCATTCTGACTAATCTCAACAAAACTGAACTAAGCAAAATGGAAGCTTGCTATAACAGAATTGCCCGCTTTGCTGCAAATTGCTCATATAGAACTCATCACTGTACTGCTTTGAGACAGCTCCACTGGCTTGAACTGCCTAACCTACAATCAGCTCTGCCTCTGTCATTCTATCTATTACCTCCCCAATAAGTGTCCTGCCCTCAAAAACCTAGTGCAACATCACTCAGCCAAAAGGCCTCTTAGATCATCAAGCAAACTACTACTAGAAGTCACCAACAGCTACAATAGCTTTGGAGATGCACTATATAGTAGTTCGGTGGCTAAAAAATGGAACTCTGTCCCTACTAGCATTCAAAACACATCATCCAAAGCCTCCTTTAAAGACCTCATCAGGCAACATCTCAAGCAAAGTTGGCAGTGCCATGATTGCTCCCCAGGCTAGTGAAAGCGGATAACATATACATTACTAAATCTAGAGCAATTGATGATAGTTTTTCAATCTTACTCACAAACACTGGCTAATCTACAATGTATGTACTGTACCTGTGTACTATGTATGTATTCTACCTATGTTCCAAAGTTCAGCCGTACACCACAAATCTATTACTTACCTTTATTTTTAAAATTAATATTTTTTTGATTGTTCTCTCCACTGTAACTGTTTGTGCCGCATACCACTGTAAAAACATGTCTCTTGCAATTTGTGTGTATACTGATCATGTCTAAATAACTAAACGTGTCTGTAATTTTTCTTTGTGGAGCTTTTCTCCCTGGGCCTCTGCTGAAAAAGGGCCTTTTCGGCTCAGTCAGACACCCCCGGTTAACAAATGTAAAATAAAATAAAAAATAAATAAAAAAATTATCCAAACAGAATTAATTTGCAAAGATGACTGCATTCAGCACTTTTGGTCAGATATTATTTGGTGATCAATTTCATATGGACTGTGAACAAACAACTCAGCACCCATGTTTGCAGTTTGTTCAAAACCCTCTCCAGTCCCAACATGCTCATTTTTCTTATGGACTTGTTATGAGACAGCTACTGTGATTTTCATCATTTTATTTCGCTTGCTTTTGCCATCCAGAACCTTGAGTACATAATCATCATCTGCAACCATTGGAATTGTAAGTACTGAATCATTTCTTAATAGACTTACATTGCTAAAAACAGAAACAGGTATTTGGTTAGAATTGAACTGAGAATTCCAGTCTCTGTCAGCCTGAGATGACATGATTGATAGACCTCGATGCTTTGCCAGAGATGGTCTTCATCTGTCACCCCTGGGATTTCGGCTACTAGCAAAGGTTCTTGCCACCCCACATAGTGCCTTTTAAAGGCAATGTCACAAGGACAAAATTTCCAAAGTAAAAATTTCATCCAAAAACAACCTCAAGGTTATGCTGCTAAATGCTAGGAGGCTTAGCATGAAATTGCACTTACTGGAAGTAGTCCTCATCTTGGAAGACGCTGACATCTGTGCAGTCACAGAGACCTGATTCAAGGCAGTGGTGAGCACCCCAGCCATACTGGGTTACACCTCCTACCACATATTCAGCCATGAATGGAAGGTGTTAAAACTAAAGCAGGTGGTGTATCAATATTCATTAACGATAAATACACCTCCAGATTTGTTAAATAGTATGATTCCCTGGAGACACTTCAGGTGCAACTAACTATTGGTAGGACACCTATTAAAGTCATTGCCAGCTACATGACCGCCTTCATGAATCAAGACACCCACTCTGCCTACTTGGATCTACTGGAATCCATCAAGATACAGCCAAACACTATGGTTCTGCATGATTTTAATTACCCATCCATTGACCGGGTAAATGACTCATGCTCAGACTCACTTACCCAAAGGTTCTTTGAGTTCATTAACTCCAACACCCTGAACCAGCTGGTGGACACCCCAAGTAGGGGCACCAATATCTTGGATCTGGTGCTTACCAATATGGGAGAATCGTGTAGCACCCCTACTGTGAGGTCTTCCCTTGTCATATCTGACCACAAATTAGTCTCATTTGAAGTAACTATCACACCAGACCTAAGGGGAGGTGCAAATAGCTTCACTGCACCTTCCCCCTATGTTGAGTCCTACACCAGTGCTTTTTACAAACACCTGTATAACTGCATTGATGCGGCCATACCTGAATAGGACCAAAACAAGCTCTTCAAGGAAGAGCAAACCTGTCTAGTGGACGTCTGCCATGAACAGACTTTACAATAAGAGGAAGAAATTGTTGTAAAAAAGTAAGAGGGAGAGTGCCCTAAACTGGAAACACTCCCTCCTCAGCTTAAATAAGCAAATAAGACTTCTTTTGAAGTTCTCCAAAGCAAACTACAAATCCAATTTAGAGTCCTCAACCAAGGACAACCATAAAGTGTTTCTTAGTTACATCCGTAGCCTAAAAGGTAAGACCCTGATTTGTGCCAAACTAGTAGTTAATGATACCACATACACTGAGCCTGTGGACATAGCAAACCTGTTAGCTGACAGGTTCTGTGAAAACCTCACTCCCCTGTCCCCACCACACATAAACCATGACATTCCTTCCACCTATCCCCCACCTTGTATCTCTAGAGAGTAGATCCTAAATGTCCTCTCTAAAGCCAAAAACACAACATCTGTATGACCTGATAACATCCCAGGCTGCATCCTACATGGGCTCCGACAAGAATTAGCAATACCTTTGGGTACTCTTTTCAGTCATAGTCTAAGGACTGGTTTTGTCCCAGCTGAATTGAAAATGGCCACCATTACCCCTTGCGCAAGGGTGGTGCTTCCACTGACCCCAGAACTATAGACCTATTAGCCTGACTAGTCTTATCTGCAAGGCCATGGAGCGAATCATCATGGACCTTATCAGCAAACACGTAGGTAATCTCCAAACACTTGACCCTACTCAGTTTGGATTTGTCAGAGGGAGAACATACCTGTTAAACCTGGTGGACTTCTGTGAGACAGTCACCAGAGCCCTGGACGAGGGGAAAACTGTGCATGCAGCAGCTTACCTGGACCTGGCCAAGGCTTTTGACACTATTCCCCACTCAGGCATTGTTGACAGACTCACCCAGCTAGGTATCAACCCTTATATCATTAGGTGGGTCTCTAACGGGCTCACTGATAGAATCTATGCAGTCAAAGTAGGGGAATCCACCGCCAGTAGCAGATGCATAACCAGTGGTGTTCCACAGGGATCAGTCCTGAGACAACTGCTGTTGGAAATCCATTTCTCCAAAGTACAAGCAAAAGCTAAAGGTCTCTGGCTGACAAAGTTTGCTGATGACTGCAGACTGGGAGTGGTCATAGAATCCCCAAACGATATCAGCATCCTACAAGAGGGTCTTATGCAAACAAATGATTGGTGCCAAAGTCACGACCTTAAACCCAATGCAAAAAAATGTATTATCAACCCTTTCTGTAAGAGCGATGTTCCTGCCAATTACCACATCAACAAGAACACCCTAAGCACCTGAGGAAACTTAACTAAGCTCTTAGAAATTTTAAGTAACCCCACCTTTGAGTCCATTAATTTGAGATTTCTTGACAGATAACTACCATATGCAATGTGGTGCAACAGAACCAAATGTCACTTGATTTTACCCTTGCTTTTGAAGGGGGGTATGTGCCCATTCGTCAAAATGGAATGCTGGTTGTTTATTCCTGATAATGCAGATGCTATTCTTAGTCACCTCAAAATGATTCAGAAATTTACTGAACTTTCACATGCTAAAGAAGGTGATAGTTCTCAGTGGCCGTGGTTAACTAATTTTTTTTTTCCAGATGGGGAAGAGGTATTTTGAAGTTTTTTTATGCTTATGGCTATTATAATCTAATTATTAGGGCTTATTTTATTTCTGTTAAAATCTTTTATTCTTGTATTTAAACCTATTAGAATCCAGAAGGGGTGCCACCTTACAAATGAATCTGGTGAAAACAATGCCACTGATCACATTAGATAAAAATCATAGTAAATTAAGATGATGAAAATAAGTGCTGCAAGATTTTAGTATATTGTATGGTAATATGTACATATAAGGGGGAATGTGAAAACAAACGAGAAAGTAGGAAATGTACAACTGAAAATTATTTACAATGTTCAGATTGTGTTTCTATTTCATCAAGAAGTAGGCATGTTTTTATTGGTAATAAGACCGTGTTTTTGAAACAACTGTATAAAAAATGATGTGATGTTCTATCTCGCCTTCATTCTTAGAAAACAAAACAAAATGGCAGGACCAGAAACAACCAAAATTGCACTTTATTGAATTAAAATAATCACTTTCGTCTGATCTATGTCAAACTTCTTCATATTGAACAGACAGAAATATGCTGACCATTTAAATACCTAGCCTGACCAACCATTTCTCACAAAAAATCACATGATAAACTACTGTTTGATAATGTAGTGACATCACATAAGCATAATACATTGTAAAATATGAATGGTAACTCTTATACAAATTTATAAATACTTGTATTTGTAATGAGCTTCTAACAAATGAAATAAAAATTAACAAATAATAAACTAAAAAACCTTGAGACTGAACTGTAATTTGAAATTTAAAATCATCTTGTTAAGCTCTTAAGCTTTAAAACACTTGCCAAAGAACAGGTGTCATTAAGCCCTGGTAACCTATGGGCTTGACATCTTAACTGCCATGTCAATTAATGTAATTCAAGTTTTGAGGACGTGGGTTCTCCCCCCTGCCATTTTGTTTTCTAAGTTTGTTTTTTTCATCTTTATTCTTAACTGGTTGAGTTCAGAACCGATCCTTGGTTCTGACTCGGCCTTATACGAAGCTTGAGGTCTTCCACTAGCTCGTGGCTGTAACCCTATCACATCATGCCCTTGGAAAGCTCCCCAAATCTCATTTGCCACTAAACAAGATCGGTGCTTCCATACTGGCTCTGGCTAAGTGAGAATTTTTTTATCTTATTTGTTGCATAATTGTCATTTTGCTGTTTTCAGATATAACTTCTAGAATTTATTAGGTACTTTAATTAGTTTTTAGAGTGTTCGCTGTTGTGCTTTTTGTTTCTGGCCGTAATTTTTCCTTTAGGCATTTTTTCCCCTCCCTGTCCCTTCTTAACTTTACTTCCTTAAGCCCGTTATAGTTTAGAGGGCTTCCTTTGGTTTATTAACAACAAGCTCGTTTAAATTAGAGAGTTTTGTGGAGTGAGATATTTTGATTTTTTTCCCCTTAACTTTAAATGACAGCTAGTTTGAATTAGAGGGCTGCCGTTGCCCGTTTCAGTTAGAGGGCTCCCTTTTCTCCCCTTCTAACTTTAGGCAGCTTTGTTTGAGCTAGAGAACTGCCCCCTTTCTGCTGTAATTTCTAAGATTGCTGTTCTGGATGTTTTCTCTTCTTGTTTGTTTATAAACAAAACTTTATAGTACTAGCCTTAGTTTTATTGCTGTAGTGGTTAGCTGCTGTTATTGCTGCTGTTGTTGTTGTTATATACAAAAATGTCTAATGAACCTAAAGAAACTAGACCCTCTGGGTTCAAAAAATGTGGAAGGTGTTACTATAAAATGTCTCTCACTGATGGTCACACTATTTGCGTATACTGCCTGGGAGCAGTTCATTTACAGGAATCCTGTGCCATTTGTCACTCATTCAGCCATAGAGTGCTGCTTGAGAGGAAAAACAAGCTGATTGTAAGAGATTTGCTAAAGACCCCCTTCTCTGAAGCTCTTGAAGAAGGTCGGGGCACTTCTAAATTGACCAGATCTCCTTCTTCTAAGTCTGAGAAGTCGGGAAAGAGATCAACTCCTTCTAGTGGTCAATCGGAGCCAGTTAGAAAATTGTCAAAAATAGCATTTCCAGAACCAAAGACTGCTGGGCCCAATAAATCTACTTCATCAGCTCCTTCTGTGTCGGTGCCGATAGAGTTTTCGTTACAGAGCCAGTCTCTCCTACCTTGAGATCCTCTTTGCTGCAATCAGCTAGATCTCCTGCTCCCTCCTTTCGGTCCTCCAGGAGCCTTTCTGATGATGATGTGGATTGGGTGATGTGGAGGCTTCTGAGGACACCGGTGCTGGCCAAATTGTTGTCGACTCCAATTCTGAGGGATTCGGAGACAACTAAGACTTCCCATTCACCATCGATTCCTCCTCCGATCCAATCTTGGACTTCGGAGCCAGAAGGGCTCAAACGAATTATAGTGGAACTGACAGAGCCGAGACCTACCTTAGGATTTTCAGTTTTGACTACTGCTCCAATATCCTCGGTTCCATTTGAACTCAAGGAGTCTAGAAGCGGACACTCCCCAGTCGGGTCTGGGGGGGAGGGTGTCAGGCTTGAACAGCTGTCGGATCTGAACTTGCCGCTCAGGGCTTCTGCTTGGATGAGCTTGGCTCCTACATCTGCCTCAGAGCCAACCCCCTTTGTTCTGGAGATGCCATCTGGTTCCTTGGAGCCAGGAGTTTCTTCAGATTGAGGGGGTGTTCGAGATGATGAGGTGAGTGCTGTCTCCACAGACAGGTCCACTCTCAGGTCGAGACCTTCTTCCCCCAAAGGCACCGGTGTCTGCTTCAGCATCACTCCTTCCACAGTGACGCAGAGACCCTAAGCCTCAGGATGCCCCAGCGGGTGAAACTATCTCTCCTGAAACCTCTCCAGAACACCCTTCTGAGGAGGTTCCTCAGAAGAGACTATACAAGAAGAAGCATTTAGATTCCCCAGAGGAATCCCAACCAGTTAAGAATGAAGGTGTGATAGGACAACATCACATAAAGAAGTTATGTACTCACCATAACATTCCATGTATGTTGTCCATCTCGTCTTCATTCTTACATCCCACCCTCCTTCCCCCAACCTTTGGCTCCTGGAGGACAGAGCAGTTACAATTGGAAATAAATGTTCTCCGACCTTCTTCATTGGTCTACAAGTAGTTTGCTAGTTACTGGTATCTATTGTATATCAGCAAACAAGATCTGGGGAGCTTTCCAAGGGCATGATGGGATAGGGTTACAGCCACGAGGTAGTGGAAGACCTTGAGCTTTGTATAAGGCTAAGTTGGAACCGAGGATCGGTTCCAAACCCAACCAGTTAAGAATGAAGTTGAGATGGGTAACACACATGGCACTTTATGGTGGGTACATAACTTCTTTTTTGTATCAGGGATAGAAGGAAATTACATGTGAAGTAATTATCCAGTCATAAGAAAATGATCTGAGTGATGCTTTACAGCATCATATGGGGGAATATGAAGGGTGACGCATACAGAGAAGGAAAATGTTTGTGTTTATTTTATTTTAAACATGCTTTCATTTCAAGATGGATTCCTGGGTGTTTTTCAATATGTTTCTGGTCTACTTCCTGCCAAATATGAAAAATACTGCCATGGCAAAGTGTAGAAATTTCTATTCTTTGTAGACAGTTTTAATGGAATTAGGAACTCATGCCTAATATGGGAAGTCATAAACAGAGAGTCAGGAGATCTCAGCAGACTTAATGCCATAGTATTTATTTTTAATTGGTCAGTGGTTGTTCCATGATTATTACAGTAATGTTTTTTAAATCAGAAAAAGGTATAAAAAAAGGATGATTTGACTGTTCAAAGGGACAGGACCTTGATTTTCTAGTCTCCCACATACATGCCTTTCTTTGCAATAAAGGAGATTATTATTCTCTGCTGAATTGTGTCATGTGAAAGTTATTTGGTACCTTGACAGTATTTTTTTAATGAACCAGAAGATTGCAAGAAACCTGTGATGTTATGTTGCCCTAGCTCGCCTTCATTCTGACTCGGCCGATTACAAAAGGTCGAAGTCTGTAAGTTGGCTCATGGCAAGGTAGGTATCCCATAATGCAGTGGTATCAATCATCAGATCTTGTTTGCCACTTTACAAGTTCAGAAGTGCTCCTCTTGGCCGTGGCTAAGTGAATTTTTTTCCATGTGTGTTTTATTGCATTTATAGTTAGTATATAGTTGTATTTAGTTAGAAAATACTTAGAATATAGTTAGAATACTAGCCTTTTACTGTTGTGAATATTAGGTGTTGTTTAATAGTTTCATTGTTTTGTCAGCAGTTTTGGCCTTCGTTTTTCTGCAGGCCTGTTTGTGTCTTTATTGGTATTCCATAGTGGTTGCTTAGATTTTTTTCTTGTTGAGCCTTTTATCGGCTGTTATTAGCTATATAGACTATTTGCTATTGAGGTTCTTCTAGATAGTCTGTTTCTGATTGATACTGAGATTTCCCTATGCGTGTGTACATTTGTGTTTAAGCATAGGTAGCTTAGCTAACTGTTTTCTGGTGTGGCGTGTTTCTTTACTTAACAAAGTCCATTTTTCATTAAAGGGCTTTTGTAGTTATGTGTTCTTCCCTCATTTGTCATTGGGCTAGGCCCATTTAAGTTAGAGGACCTAGTCCTGTTGTTATACTGTTGCTTTCCTTTCTGCTTTAGCAGGGCTAGGAAGGTTTGAGTTAGAGGACCTAGTCCTCTCCTCCTATTACTTCTCCTTCTGTGTAGTGTGTCTTTATCGTCCCTTAGTTGAGGTCTGTTTCAGTTAGCGGACCTAGCTAATTCCCCTTATATTGTTTCTGTGAGATCTGCTGCTAGTTAGAGTTGCCTAATATGTTTAAAGAAAAAGAAAAGGATCATAAACCTTCGGGTTTTAAGGCATGCCAAAAATGTAATCAAAAATGTCCATAATGGATGGGCATACTGTATGTGTTTACTGTTTAGGGGCCATTCACTTACAAGAGAGCTGTACTTTTTGTCATGCTTTTAGCTCTAGAGTCTTTCAAGAAAGGAAAAACAAGCTTATTTTGAAAGGTCTCCTGAAACCATCTTTTGAGGAAGCTTTAGGTAGTTCTTCATCCTCTCAATCTGGTAAGTCTTCCTCTAGTCAAAAAGAAAAGACTGCTAAAAGGCCATCTCCGGTGTCCTCAGAGAGATCTGGACCTCCTGAAAAAATATCTAAAACTATTAAGACTTCCACCCCATTGGCTCCACTGCCTTCGGAGTTGACTGAGGTCATTACCATTGATGTGCCTATATTGGCCTCAAGAACTTCGGAGCCAAAAAAAGAGCCTTCAGCTCAGAGCCAGTCTACAGACATTCCTCCGGTCTCCCCTAACTTGAGATCTCCTATTTTACAGAGATCTCGCTCACAAACCCTTTCCTCCAGGTCCTCTAGGAGCAAACTATCAGATGAAGATGTGGAGAGGGTGGTGCACAGACTTTTGAAGGTGCCGGGGCTGGCACATTTGCTCTCGGCTCCTGCCCAGCTGATTTTGGAGCTGTCTGAACCTTTTGCATCTACTACTGTTCTTCCTCCGAGCCACACCGGTCTGTTGGAGCCAGAACATCCAGTACCACTTGTAGTATAACCTTTGCCTCTGGCACCCCATGAGACCTTACCAGAACCAATTTCTGCTTCGACACTCTTGGTGCCATCATTAGTGTCTAGGAGCCAAAGTTCACCAGTTGGCCCTGAGGGAGATTCTTGGACCCAAGCCTCTTTGTTTCTGAGTCTATCTCTCGGTGCGTAGGCTTGGTTGAGTTCAGTTCCTACATCAGCTTCAGAGCCGATTTCCCTGGAACCAAGGGCTACCTCTGCTTCTTCGGAACTGGTGGTGTCCTCTGAACCGGGGGAGTCGGCCTTCGAGATGATGAGGAGCATGCTGTCCAAATCTACAGCTCTACACAAGGATGCTGATGTTCTTCCCCAAAAGCACCAGCCTCTATCTTGGCGCCATCCTATCCACAGGACAGCAGAGATCCGCAGCCTCAGGAACACACTCTGGATGGTCCCCATTCTTCCGAGACCTCCCCAGAATACCCTTCTGAGGAGCCTCCTCAGAAGAAGACATGCAAGAGGAAGCATGTAGACTCCCCTGATAAGTCTGTCACCTCTGACACTGACCTTGAGGAGTCAGAAGGGTCCCCACGGTCATCCTCTTATGATATCTCCTTTGTGGATATTCTTGAGATCCTAAAACAGAGAGGTGGCTGGACTACCATCACCCCTTCTGATGAGGAGTCGGTGTACCTGAAGGCTTTCGGATCTCAACCTTCAGCCTCTTCGGTGTCTCCCCCTTTCGTCGAGCTCATGGACTTGGTCAGTCGAAAGGCGTAAGAATCACCTGACACCATGGAACCAGTCCCTAGGAGGTCAAACAAAATTCTGTTAGCCCTCAAGGAAAAGGATTTCTTGACAAAAGATGTGCTGGTAGATGCTATGGTGGTGGCAGCAGCCACAAAGAAGGAGCTTGCAGAGATATCCTCATCTGTCCAGCCGCCGAACAGAGTCTTGAACGATGGACAGATATGGGAAGCATGTCTTTTCTTCAGCGGCATTTACCTGTAGATTGCCGAATTATCTTACCTATTTTACAATGCTTCAGAGTGATCTTCTGAAGGAACTAGGAGATACTCTACAAGGTACTTCAACTGCGGGGGGGTACCAGAAAAGGTTACCACTCAGTTATCCACCTTAAACTCCATAGTGAACTCCTCCATGAAACTGATATCATACGCAGTAGATGGAGCGAGTAGGGCAGCAGGTTCAGGAGTTTCCCTGAGGAGACAGTCCTGGATGCACTTGTGTAACTTTGCAGAACCCTTTAAGTCTACCTTCACAAATGCCCCCTTTGACGGTACCTCACTGTTTGGACCAAAGGTTAAGGATACACTCACCAGATGCGAACAGGAAGGGAAAACTCTCTCTGCCATTGGAGTACGTTTTTCCATCCCTTCAAGACCCTGTCCTAAAGGGCAGAAAGGTGGGAAAATGTGGTTCAAGAAATCCCAGAGATTTTTCCCAGTTGCATGAGATGATTCCTTCCCCAGGGGCAGAGGGGGAGGAAATAATAGTAGACACTGTCCTAGAGGCAGAGGGGGTCCGCAGAACCAGGGTGACCGTGATTCTTTTCACGAATGTCCCTATCAGCGCTCCTGAAAGGAGGCCCGACTGTGCTACTCTGGAGCCAGTCAGGGACGTTTGTCTTTGTACCCAGAAGCCTGGCACAACATCACAAAAGACAAGTGGGTACAAAACATAATGTCCAGAGGATACTCTTTACCCTTTTCCTACCCCCCTCCTCAAACCAGGTAAATCCCGGATGTTCCACCCAATCGCATGGATCAAGCAACCATAGAGATCCAAAAGTTGTTAAACAAAAGAGTCATCCAAGCAGTCCCCGCAGAACAGATAGGATTCGGAACTTACTCGAGATTCTTTTTAGTACCAAAAAGAACAGGGGACTGGAGGCCCATATTGGATCTCAGCAAACTAAACGATTCAGTAAAGAATCCAAGTTCCAAACGGTGATGCTGCATGCTATACTCCCCCTTTTAGGGAAAGACAATTGGATGTGCTCGAAAGTTCTCCAAGATGCATACTACCACATAAAAATGGACAGAGCATCAAGGAGTCCCTCATGCTTCCAGCTGGGAGCCAGTCGCTATTAGTTTCATGCTCTGCCCTTTGGTCTCACTACAGCCTGCCCCCAGAGTGTTCACCAAATGCATGGCAGTAGTAACGGCTCACTTGAGACTTCTTGGATTCCGAGTGTTTCTGTACCTGGACGACTATCTCCTGACTGCCACCACCAAGTATCTACTTCTACATCTACAGGCCAGAGACATGACCCTACAAAATTGTGCTCAGCTAGGCATTACAATAAACTTGCAAAACTCTGCCTTGTTGCCCTGTCAGCATGTTACCTTTATAGGCACAGAAATAGACACCATTTCAATGATGGTGCACCTTCCCGCTGACAGAATTGCGAATTTCAAACAGCAGATATTGCTTCTTCTTCCCAAACACAAGGTCAAGGCAAAGATAGTCCTCAAACTACTGGGAACAATGGCCTCAACCATAACCCTCATTCCCTTAACCAGTATGCATATGAGAATCCTACAGTGGTTACTCTTCTCCCAGTGGTCGCTTCAGGAACTTCCTCTGTCTCACCCAATCATAATAACAGAAACTTGCAAGAAGGATCTTCGTTGGTGGATTCAATCCGACGAGTTAACCATCAGGAGACCATTTGTTCCACATCAACCTGTTGATACTGTGACCATGGATGCATTCCAGATAGGGTGGGGGGCCATTACCTGGGAAAGACAGTCCAAGGCATATGGCAAGAACACGAGGCCCATTTACACATCAATGTTCTAGAGATGAGAGCAGTACTTCTGGCATTGCAAGCACTCCACAACTCTCTTCCTCTAGGGACGATTGCTATCCAGTCAGACAATATGTCAGTGGTGTGGTATATAATTTATTTATTTATTTTACTTTATTTATTTATTTATTTTACATTTGTTTAATGGGATAGTCCGACTGGATACATGTCCATTTTCAGCGGAGGCCTGGGGAGAAAAGCTCCACATAGTCAAACATTCAAAATGTTACACAAGAAGTTAGAAAACAATTAGAATATATAAAAAAAAGTAATATACCCTATGTACATTGGTTTAGAAGTGTTCCCTAGTAGGGACTCACAGTTCCCATGGACAGACATGCAAAGGTTACACAAGAAGTTAGAAAACAATTAGAATATATAAAAACAAAGTGGTAATATATCTTATGTACATTGGTTTAGTAATGTTCCCTAGGAGGGGCTCACAGTTCTCATGGACAGACACAATTACAAGTAAGATTGTTACTCACAGTTAGTCCCTAGTAGGGACTCATAGTTCTCATGGAAAGACGCAATTACAAGTAAGATTGGATACATAGTATGGTGATATAGTTAGATGTTATGATAATTACTGATTATGTTATTGTTTTATAACTTAATCCGGGTTGGTACATGGGCATAGCCAGTTCAATTTGAGATATTGTTTGAGTTTTTTTTTTTTAAGAGACTTTTGGAAGATTGTAGGGTTATATAGTTTGGCAAGGCATTCCAAGTTTTGCCAACAAAGTTGCTGAACAGGGATTCACCAGCTGAGTTATTAGCTTTGTGGGTTTGGATCAGTAATTTGTCGGCTGACCGTAGGGATCGCAGGTTGCTATATGGCTTAATAATATTTATAAGAGAGGGGGTATCATTAGGGTGGTATAGAACTTTGTGCACTATTAAGAATTGATTGAATTGAATTAAGCTGGGCAGTTCTAGCCATTCTAGTTGTTTCAGGTTCTGGCAGTGATGGGTTCTATAGGTGGAGCCAGTGGCGAATCTGGCAATATGGTTGTAGCTATGGGACAGCTTACTTAGTTCAGTTTTATTGAAGTTTGAGAGTACAGATGAGACATATAAAAGAGTAGAGAGTAGGTGTGATCGGGCGATTTCAGTCCTAGCTAGTGGGGTTAAGAATGTCTTGTTTCTATACAGTGATCCAAGCTTCTTATTGATGGTCTGTACGGATTTGTTGACCTGTAGGTCAAATTTGAGATTATTGTCTATGATAACCCCTAGAAGTTTAGTATGTTGATCTGGGGAGATAGTGGTGCCATTGTTAGATGTGACAGAGAATGAAAGTGTGGCAGATCTACTAGTGGGGGTGAAGAGTAGAAGTTTAGTTTTATTTGGGGTTCAGTAGTAGGCGTTGGTTGGCGAGCCAGTTCTCAATAGTGTTAAATGTATTTTGGGTTAAGATTTGTAATTTGGATGGGGAGGTGGTTGAACAGATGAGAGTGGAATCATCTGCATATTGAATACAGGTAGCTTTAGGGATAGCAGTGTGAAAATTATTGATAAAAGTAGAGAAGAGTAGTGGGCCTAGTATGGAGCCTTGAGGGACACCAAGTGTGAAAGGTAGCTGACATGAGAGTTTGCCCTGCCATAGTACTGTCTGTTGTCTACCAGTTAGGTAGGACTGGAACCACTGGATAGTGTGCATGTTGAGGGAAATGGATCTTAGAGAATATAAACAAACAGGGCGGAACCAGATCATACCCACTTTGTCGAGAGGCTCTGAGGGTTTGGCAGTGGGCAATATCTTCCCAACACTTTCTAGTCGCAACGCACATCCTGAGAAAGTCCAATGTGATTGCCGACAAGCTCTGCAGGGGAATTTTGATGCCTCACAAGTGGACTCTGAATCAGAACATAGCGGAAGAGATCTTCCTCGAATGGGGCCAGCCTTGCTGCGATCTTTTTGCACCCCTATGAACACCAAATGCAGCAACTATTTTTCCCTAATCCCTTCCTCCGGGGGAGACACCCAGAGACGCACTTGTTCACAATTGGCCCTCTGAACTTCTTTATGCTTTTCCCCCGTTTCCCTTCATATCGAAAATCATTCAGAAAGCAAAATCCTTGGGAAGCAAAATGATTCTTATTGCTCCATATTGGCCTCGTCAGATTTGGTTCCCTTTTCTCAGGCTTCATCTACTGGAGGATCCATGGATTCTGGACCCAGTTCCAGACCTGCTGACACATGTCAGGAACGCTCCATCCCTCTCTCCACACCCACCACTTGACAGCTTGGCTGCTCCACTTCTAACCTTAGTCAGGCTTCAAAATTTCACTCCAGCAGTAAAACATATCTTGATATCCTCTTATAAGGTTTCTACCAGAAAGCTGTATGCTAATAAATGGAAAAGATTTTCTTTCTGGGTGCAGACCAGAAACATAGACCCCTTCACTGCCCCAATTTTTTCAATTTTGGATTTCCTTTCGAACTTTTCCAACAAGGCTCAGCCGCTGCCACAATTAAAGTCCGTCTAGCAGCTATCTCCAGTTTTCACTTAGGACAGCATATGCCTAACTTGATGGCACATAGACTGTGTAAAGCCTTTTGGAAGGCACCTCCTTACTGAGACCACCATTTAAGGAACCTGTCCCTCCTTGGGACTTAAACTTTGTCCTATCGCACTTAACCTCACCACCCTTTGAACCTTCATCTGCTTGCGATCTAAAGGTCCTCTCGGAAAATGTTTTTTCTGGTAGCCATGACCTCAGCTACAAGTGCTTTCAGTCAAACCGCCTTATTTGATCTTCCATAAAGATAAGGTTTCGCTTCGAACTAACCCATCCTTTGTCCCTAAGATTTGTTCCCAGTCTAATATTAACTAAGCAATTGAGCTTCCAGTGTTTTTTCCTAACCATACCAACAAGGCAGAATACAGACTTCACCAACTTGATGTGCACAGACAACTGAGGTTCAACCTCCACAGAACTAAAAATTCAGGAAGTCAGATCAGTTATTCATATTCTTTTCAGAGGCAAGAAAGGGTATGCCAGTCTCTAAAATCACATTATCTAATTGGCTTTCTAAGTGCATAACTTTTATATACTCTTCCATAACAAGGAACTCCCCTTCAAAGTTAGAGGTCACTCAACCAGGTCAGTAGCAACATCCACTGCCTTTCAAACCAGAATTTCAATGGACAGTATTTGTGCAGCCGTGCCTTGGGTGAGCCCACATACGTTTATTACTCATTATAAAGTTGATTTGGCCTCCAGGGACAGAGCTTCCTTTGGTTCCATGGTGCTCAAGAATGTATTCCCGTGAGCCACCCGAGAAAAAAGGTGCTAGGGACGCTGTCCCACATGTAAGAATGAAGGCGAGATAGGACAACATAACATAAAGAAGTTATGTACTCACCATAACATTCTATGTTTGTTATCCATCTCGCCCTTCATTCTTATGAACTCACCCACCTACCCCCATCCATATAGTCCTAGAGGACCTGGTAGGAAATTTTTGCTCTTTCGTTATGTTGGAGACCTTTCCACTAGTGTTTCTCCTTTTCCTGAGGGTACAGTATAATTATTTTCTATTATAGTTAGCAGCAAACAAGATCTGAGGATTGATACCACTGCATTATGGGATACCTACCTTGCCACAAGCAAACTTAGAGACTTTGAGCTTTTGTAATCGGCCGAGTCGGGGCCGAGGATCGGCTCTGACCCCACATGTAAGAATGAAGGGCGAGATGGACAACAAATATAGAACGTTATGGTGAGTACATAACTTCTTTTTTCAGAATGTCCCAACAGCCCCCAGCTTTGAGAGCAGTTGGACAGAAATTCCCATGGTCAATGGAAGTTTCTGAGTGAATGCCATCCAAGAGGTGGAGGAGTGAGTGCAAAACTAAAGATTCTGCTTTGTGGTTCATGTTTCCAATGCTTCCCAGCTACTTCAATATTATAGTGTTTGCAGAATCCCTGTTGCAATGGTCTTACCATGTTATTTTGCTTTTCAGTATACAGGCCCTCAGCCATGACTGTATCACACCAAGCAACAAGATGTGTGATTGTTTCCAGTTCTTTTTTTACAGAACCTGGCATGTGTGTCTTTCTCCCACATGCTCAGTGGACTTTTTAAACCAGAGTGTATATAGTCCACTATCCTGGGTCGTCATTATTAACCTTCCATTTTTGGTTTCAATTCACCTTTCCTGCGTCATATCTTGAATGATATGAGGTAATTCCAAGAGATCTCTTTACATGCCATAATATTTATATCTTTTCCACATTGCTTTCATTCCCATCTAATCCTTCTCCTTGTGCTCTTACTTTCATTTTTTGGCACATTTACTTGCTTTTTGATCTTTGTCTACTTACGGTTTGATTTCCATATCCACTTGACACTGAAATGCTTCTGCTAAACAAAGCAGAGAAGTCATCTTAGACTTCTCCTCATGTTTTAATACATTCACTGTGTTTGAATCTGATGAGGTCAGCAGATATGTGTGTGCAGTCCAACGATTGCAGAACTACATATGTAATCAGTTTTGAGGAGGCCCATATCTCCTTCAGAATGAGGGATACATAATCTTGGTATACACTGATTTTTACATATCAGTTGATAAGCATGAGGCATTTTTATTGTTTTCTTGTACAACTGATTCTGTACCTTTTGGGGCAAGTCAGTCACCCTCTGCTGTGAGGCTCAGCAGATGTCTATTGATACTTCATGGGTGTTTCCTCAGTCTGATGATGGCTGTGATGTTCCCCTGTAGAGACAGCCTTACTGTCACCTGCTTGCATCCCCAACCAACACCAAATGTAGCAGCAGCAGCTTTTCTCCTAATCTCATCTCAGGGATAGCACCATGGGATGCTGTGTTTCATCAGTGGTCCCAGGACTACTGTATGTCATTCTTGCTGGTTATGAAATCCCTGCAGTAAGCCAAACTGAGAACGGCAAAAGTCATTCTGATAGCCTTTTCCTGGGTATGAAAAGTACCTCTGCAGTGGTCTTTCCTATTACAGAAACGTACCTCTGCAGTGGTCTTTCCTGCTAGAGAAACCTGTTGAACTTTAACCTCGTTAAGGTATGCTGTTTCACCCATCTGGCAGATCTCATCCAGACTTGTCTCTTAGACTAACTGCTTGGTTTCTGCAATTTTACTAATAGCCAGGGACCGAGATTACCCAGCTAGGGTGCTCTGTATACTAATAGCACCTCAATAACCCACTACTTTTATGCATTTATACCTAAGGTAAGTAACTTCAGATTTAAACGTAAAAGATCACGTTTAAAGTTAGGAAACTAACTTTTCAAACAAAAAAATGTTCGCATGCATCTTTATGCATGCAGACACTTTTTTGTATAAAAAGATCACGTTTAAAGTTAGGAAACTAACTTTTCAAACAAAAAAATGTTCGCATGCATCTTTACGCATGAAGACACTTTTTTGTATAAAAAAGTGTATTTTGCAGCCTTTAAAAAATATAAAGTTTAAAAGATTGCATCCAGCACAGCCCTCATGCATGGTGCATCTTCTTATGTATTTGTAGAGATAGACCTTAAATCATATGCAAATTTCTGTCTTTAAAATTTTGCATTCCCTACCACATACCTCTATGAGGATCACAAAACATCACTTTAAAATTAGGACACTTTTGACTGGGTCAAGGCTTGATTCACTTCAACATTTGCCAAAAGTGCCCTATTGGCTTGTGAATTGAACTTCACTACAGGCTATTGTTTTTTTCTCACTTAAGATTTACCTTTTTGACTTGGTCAAGAATGATGCTTCAGGATGTCCAAAGTACTTGTTTATTCCATAAACAGTGCTGGGAGACTGCCTGCCAAAACTTTTAGATCAGTCTCAAAGAACAAGAAAAACACTTTTACATTTAAATTTTTTCTTATCAATTTCATGCATGCAGAAGTCTGATGTTACTTGTGATCCTTACATAGAGCTTCATGTGAACACTTTATAAATATGCATTTTAAAACAAAGACCACATGGTCTAATAATTTATCTTTTAACCTTCTAACATTCAGTGCCAGTACACACTATCTCACAGACATCCTTGCAAAGGCTTATTCCCCCTAGCTTGAGAAGGCCAGAGTACTGTTAATTAATCTGGATCTGATGGTATCCGTGTCATTATTCATCACAGATAGGTCTTGGATTTGACCTTGGATCCAAGCCGACAACTAATGGAGAGATCCATTGCTCAAGCTCATCCCTTTCCCATAATCTCTTGCTGACCTGTAACCCTCAGATCTCGTTTGCCACGGAAATGCTAAGGACGTGATTCTAGTAACTCAAGCTTTTCTTTAAGATAAGTGTTTACTTTTTGGGGTTATTATTACCTTTTAGTTGCTGCGGTAGCGTTGTTGCCTCACAGTAAGACGCTGTCCGGTTAGATTCTCAGCTAGAGCATCTTCTGCATGGAGACATGCATGAATGGGCGTACCTTTGTTGAAGGTTGTTCGTCAGGCCTGGCAAGCCGGTACGTAAAAATCAACTGCCAATCATTAGTGGACCGGAGTTCTGCTGTGGCGACCCCTAACCGGGAAAAGCCGAAAGACACAAACAAAGTTTCTATAGTTTCTTTTGAGATTTTTTTTAGGATTATAGTGCAGTTAATTCTCTGTTTCCTCCCCTTCCTGTACTTTTAGCTAGGTTTTGTCTGTTGGGTTCCTGCCTTTTTTGCCATGCCCCCCCCCCCCCCATAGCTAGTTGTTTCATTTAAACAAAAAAAAGTAGTGGTTTATTACTTTTGCTCTCTTGTTTGTTTGAGTTGGTGTGTATGTATGTGTGCATGGTGCCGTCTCTGTCATTGTGCATGTATGTTGCTGAAGCATATTTGACAAGCCTTCTGGCGTCAAGAGGTGCTCCTCATGTGGTTGGAAGATGCCTCATTCCTACTGGTATGAGGAGTGTGTTTATTATTTAGGAGACCCTCACCTGGAGGTTGAATGCAAAGTCAGTAATGCATTCAACCCTAGGGCTCTCATATAGTGTAGGAACAGGTTGTTGCTAAAAGGGTTAGCTATGGGTGGTCCTCTGGATTCGGGCTTTTCCTCTAAAGCTCCTGTGGATCCTAAGAGGTGGCCTCACCCTCCTTTCAAGGGATCTCCTCCTAAAAAGCCGAGGCTGTCGGATCGCAGATCCCCGGATCCGAGCCTAGCTTGTTTGGCTTCTGGGCTCTTCTGCTCCGAGAACCTCAGATCAGTTTCTCGGATCAGAGGCCTCGACACCTCAGAGGCGTTCGGATCCGACTCTGCGTAAACTTTCTCTGAATCTGACCCATTTGTCAGATCCATCTGGTACACTGGTTAAAGCATCGGATATTACTACGGCTTTGGATCCTATTATTTTGTCGGATCCAATAATCATTGAAAGTTCCCCAACAAGGTCCAAGAGTTCGGATCCGATACATCGGAGTCTGTCCCCCTCCCAGGATCGCAGAGCTTTGGCAGGATCTCCAGCAAGGTTGGGGCATTCTTCTGTGTCTTCTAGGTCTTCCAGAATTTTGCTACCCACAGATATGGATAGGGTGATGAGGAGTTTCCTCAAGGCCTAAATAGACTTGGGCTTGTTGCCATCCCCAGCGCAGTTGCCTAGGGGACCTTCCCCATCCACGAGACTTCACTCTCCTCTTCTGACCCAACTAGTTTCAGGATCAGAGCATTTCTTGTGAGAGGCTGACGGTGTCCAGTATCCCTCCCTTCCCGACACTGTCAGAGTCCCTGGTGGACTTCATTCCATTGCTGTCAGAACATGTTGCATCTGAAGTAGGAACTTCATTTGTCAGCAACCTTTGGGATACGGATCCGATCTCAGATCCGAGCCGGCAACTTTTACCACAGCATAGATCCGAGCTCCTAGCTCCTCCCTTTACCCATAATCCCCTGCCAACCCTAACTGACCCCAGATCTAGTTTGCCGCGCTTCAAGCCAACAAGCTGGATTTTGAGCTCCTGGCATTTGGAAGATTTTTTGTGAGAAAAAGCTAAGAAATTTTATTTTTTATTGTGTGATTGAGTGAGTTTGTGTAGGTTCCCTCTTATTTATCTAATTTTTGTTAAAATTTTTTCCTCCCTACCCTCGCTGTACCGTAGAGTGTGTTTGTGGTGTGTTAGGGGCCTAGTGAGTGTGGTTTACGTTAGACATGTCGGAGGCCCCTAAAGCTATCTTTTCAAAATGTACCGAGTGTGGCCATAAGCTCTCACCGGCAGATGGCCACACTCGGTGCATTAGGTGCCTTGGGGTTGAACACCTCTCATCGGGATGCACGATTTGTGCAGCGTTCAACCTCAGGGCACTTAAGGACCGGAGATCGAAGCTGATTCTGGCGGGCCTTTTACCCCCGGACTCGGCTCCAACCTCCGGTTCTTCGGTGACCACTACCAAGTCCTTGGTAGCGACCACCCCTGCCTCCCTCCCTCCGGTCGGGACTCAACCTCCCGTTTTGGCCCCGGAGGATAGGGGGACCAGAAAAACCAAAAAGAAGGAGAAGCACCATAAGCGGTGGGCCGAGGACTCTTCCTCGGCCCCGCCCGCTTCTCCTTCCAGGGTTTCTGGATCGCCTCCTCCTCGGCTCCGGTCCCCTTGTTTTTCACCTGGACCTGGGGAGGAGGCAACCCGGTCCCTGTCGAGGTCATCGAGGCGTCACTCTAGGTCTGCCTCGGTGGCCTCTTCGAGGTTTACTTTTAGCATGTCAGATGCAGACATGGACCGGATGATGAGGAGGTTCATCCAGGCCCAGCTGCAGATGGGAGTGCTCTTGCCTCCCCCCCCCCTCCGGGGGGGGGGGAGCTCGACCCCCTTTTTTGCCCCAATCGCTCCTTCTCCGTCCCGCTTCCTGGGTTCAGAGCACTCAGAGCCGAGCAGCGTCGGATCCGGGGGTATGTCGGAGCCGACAGTACTAGTTACTTCGGCTCCGACTGGTCCCTCAAGTTTGTCGGATCCAACCTCTCGGAGCCGTGGGCGGAGCTTCGGATCCGAGGGACTTTGTGTGACTTCGGCTCCGTCCCGGTCGGAGCACACGGGTCCTTCGGAACCGAGGGTCTCGGCCCCGGATCCAGTCCCCGCCTCGGATCCGAGTGGGAGCCGACTCTCGGAGCCTATTGAGAGTAGCTCCCCCTTGGCTTTCGCGGTGGTGGAAAGGGCACTGTTGAGTGTATCCGAACCCCCGGTCCTGGCTTCGGCTCCTCCCTGCACTCCCTCTCAGCTGGTCCGGGCTCCCATCACCCGGCCTTCGGGACAGCCTGCTTCGACCTCTCTGGGTGTTCCTGCGGAAAGTGATATTGCTGGTGAGTCTTCCTCGGACAGCCCCCCCGAAGAGGTACCTCACAAAGCCAAGTGTAGGAGGAGGCACATGGACTCCCCTGAGTCCCTTACCGAAGATACGGACTTAGATGAAGGGGAAGGCTCCCCAAGGTCACCCCCCCCCGAGGATGTCTCCTTTGGAGACATCATGGAAATGCTCAGGATTAGGGGGGGGGTTGTCTGCCCCTAAGGCTTCCTCTGATGAGTCCATATTCCTAGAGGCGTTCGAAGCAAGGCCATCTACCTCTTGGGTGTCCCCTCCCCCTGATCCCCTGGTGGACCTTATTGCCACCAGGGCTTGGAAGGAGCTGGACACTGTGGAGCCTATTCCCCAAGCACCCGGACAGGTTCCTGAGTCCCCCTGCTGAGAGAACCCACTAGAGCAGAGGTCCCCCTGTGGATGCCATGTTGGTGGCAGTGGCCACCAAGAGAGAGCTGGCTCAGGAGAGCTCTGCGGTCCACCCTCCGAGTAAGGACTCTCGAGCAATGGACCGCCTGGGGAAGCGGGTCTTTAGTTCAGCAACCTTCTCCATGAGAGCGCTGAACTATATGGCACACGTCATCTGGATGCAGCGGGACCTAATAAAAGAATACGCTGCATTCCCCCCAGAGTCCATGTCGGAAGGAGATAAGCAGCTGTACTCCTCCCAAATGTCTACTCTACGCTCAGTTTCTAATACCTCTATGCGGCTGTTGTCACACGCCACTGAAGGAGCCGCTAGAGCCGGCGGAGCCGGCCTGGTAATCAGACGTCAGGCCTGGCTCCGACACTGTGACTTCTCAGAACCCTTTAAGGCGTCATTCGCGAATGCCCCCTTTGATGGTTCTGCACTTTTTGGCAAAACCGTTCGCGACACCTTAGTCCAGAGCGAGAAAGACGGGAAGACGTTGTCTGCCATTGGAGTTCGCTTCTCTGCTCCCCAGAGGTCTTTTTCTAAGAACCAAAAGGGTCGGAAGAAGATGTGGTTCCGAAAATCGCATCAGTCCCAGTCTGCTCCGGACAACCAGTCCTCTCGTGGCAGAGGAGGACAGGGAGGACGCCGCCCAAGAGGCAGAGGGGGTCCCAGAAACTTTGGGTCCAGAGAACCCTTCTCTGTGAGGCCCACGCAGAACCCCTGAGGGGTTGCCCGGCTGCTCCACTCTGGAGGCAGTCGGGGGGCGTCTTTCGAAGCATCTAGCAATGTGGGAGTCCATAACAACAGCCGCTGGGTGCTTCGCATCATATCCAGAGGTTACCAAATTCCCTTTATTGTAACCCCCAAAATCAGAAGCCTCCCCGACGTACCACCCAGTCAGAGGGAGGCAGCTGCTACAGAAATTCAGCAGCTTTTACAAAAAAGAGCCATCCAACCCGTCCCCCCAGATCAGTTCGGATCGGGGTTTTACTCCATGTTCTTTCTGGTGCCAAAAAAGACGGGGGACTTGAGACCCATCCTTGATCTCTCTCTCCTGAACTTGGCAGTACCCAAAGAAAAGTTCTGAATGGTCACCTTACAATCTATTCTCCCCCATTACGGGAGAACAATTGGATGTGCTCAATAGACCTCAAAGATGCGTACTACCACATCCTAGTGGACAGACGCTCCAGGAGGTTCCTCCACTTCCGGCTGGGAGCCAGTCATTTTCAGTTCAGGGCCCTTCCTTTCGGTCTCACCTCAACCCCCAGGGTGTTCACCAACGTCTTAGCGGTCATAGCGGCCCACCTGAGGCTTCAGGGAATCCAGGTCTTTCCGTACCTGGACGACTGGCTCCTCATCGCCCCAACAAGGCATCTACTCTGTTCAGGCAGGGATTACTTCCTCAACCTTGCTCCACATCTAGGGTTAACTATCAACATGACCAAATCATCTCTAGTCCCCTCACAGGTGATAAATTTCATAGGGGCCAGATTAAACTCCAGGGTAATGCTTGCCTTCTTAACCCCCGATCGGCTTCAAAACCTGAGGTTGCATGTCAAGGCCATTCTCATTCTTTCCGCTCCACCTGCGGAAATGATCCTGAGGGCTCTAGGGTCCATGGCGGCAGCTATTCCTCTACTACACCTAGCCCGCCTAAATATGAGGGTTCTGCAATGGACCCTCCAAGTACAATGGTCCCTGTCTCGCAACTCCCTGTCTCATCCTATTCCCCTAAGCAGGGCTTGCAGAACGTCGCTCATGTGGTGGCTCCGGTCCCTGAGTCTCCACATGGGACGACCATTTTCGATGCCTTCCCCCGTCGCCACAGTGACCACGGACGCCTCTCGCCTGGGGTGGGGTGGGCACTATTCAGGCAGAACGGTCCAAGGCACGTGGAACGACACAGAGACTTCCTTGCATATCAATGTCCTAGAGATGAGGGTGGTGCTTTTGACGTTGCAGGCACTTCACAGCCTTCTACCGATTGGGACAATTGCAGTACAGACAGGCAACATGTCAGTTGTCTGGTACATCAACAAACAGGGGGGAACCAGGTCTTATCCCCTTTGTCGCGAGGCCATGAGAGTGTGGGAATGGGCGATTTCCACCAACCGCTTTCTTATTGCACGCATTCCGGGACGGTCCAACATTCTAGCAGACAGGCTCAGTCGTTCGATTCTGACTCCGTACGAATGGTCTCTCAATCCCCTAGTAGCGAAACAAATATTTGCCCTATGGGGGCAACCCTGTTGCGATCTTTTTGCCTCTCCTTCAAATACCAAATGCAACAGTTACTTCGCTCTAATTCCCCCTCAGGGGGAGTCCCCGAGAGACTGTCTACTCTAGTACATGCTTGGCTTCCCGGTCTCCTTTACGCTTATCCCCCGTTGCCCATGATGCTGAAACTTCTACAGAAAGCCAGTCGGCTGGGGAGCAAAATGATCCTCATTGCCCCATTCTGGCCTCGTCAAACATGGTTCCCGTACCTGTGGTCTCACCTAATTCATCCACCATGGATTCTAGATCCACTTCCGGATCTCATTACCCACCCTCTGGGTCTCCAGACCCCCAACCTGGTCAACCTCAAGCTGACGGCTTGGTTGCTCCAGTTCCACTCCTGATTAGGACTCCCGGAATCTCCTCACCAGTCAAAGCCATCCTAGTAGCAGCACATAAACCTTCCACCAGAAAAGTCTATCGAAGCAAGTGGAAGCGTTTCTCCATCTGGGCGGAGCACCATCACTTGGACCCTTGCACGGTGCCTCTCACGTCGGTTTTGGAGTTCTTAACTACCCTCTTTCATCAAGGGGCTAGCTGCTCTACAGTCAAGGTACAATTGGCAGCGATTTCGCATTATCATGTAGGGCATGAATCAGGCCCTCTGATGAGTGCTAAGCTTTGTAAAGCGTTCCTCAAGGGTACTTTCCTTCTCAGACCTCCAGTCAGGGAGGTAGTACCCCCATGGGATTTGTCCTTGGTCCTCCAAGCCTTGACTAGCCCCCCTTTCGAACTGGCAGCCACGGTTGATCTTAAATATCTCTCTTGGAAAACAGACTTCTTAGTGGCCATTACTTCAGCTAAAAGGGTTTCTGAACTTCAGGCTCTATGTGTTAAGCCGCCTTATTTGTCCTTCCACCCGGATAGAGTTTACCTCAGGATCAATCCCTCTTTTCTGCCTAATGTGTCTTCAGAAGCTAATATTAATCAATCCATTAATCTTCCCGTGTTCTTTCCCCATTACCAGAACAAAGGAGAATATAAACTGCATTCCTTGGATGTGCACAGACAATTACGTTTTTATACTCATCGAACTGCTGGTCATAGGCAATCTGACCAGTTGTTTGTCTCCTTTGCCAAAACAAGTTTAGGCAAGTCAATTTCTAAAGTTACTCTATCACGGTGGATAGCTAATTGTATCCTTTTAGCATACCAGAGTTCGGGAAGGCCTGCACCTCAAGGGGTTCGAGCCCATTCTACTAGGGCCATCACTGCTTCGGTGGCTTTTAAATCTAGGGTTCCCTTAGATGATATTTGTTCCGCAGCCACTTGGGCCTCATCTCATACTTTTATCAGCCATTACAAACTGGATGTCATCTCCAGAGGTAGGGCGTCCTTTGGCATTTTCTGATTGGGGCAGACAACATAGTTTGGATCGCTTTTGAGCACCAATTCCTGACATTTTGCTGTTCTTGGCTTCTCTCTTTCAGGAAGATGCTAGTTTCTCCACGATCAAGCTCCAATTGGCGGCCATCTCTAATTTCCATTTGAATGAGGGTCCCACCTTTTCTTCTAAACTATGCAAAGCCTTTCTTCTTAGACCTCCTATCAAAGATCCTTCCCCATCATGGGATTTAACTCTGGTGTTGCAGTCTTTGATACAAAAGCCCTTTGAATTGGCTGCATCTTGTGATCTTAAGTTTTTGTTTTGGAAGACATCTTTCTTGGTGGCTGTTACGTCTGTCAGGAGAGTTTCTGAGTTGCAGGCTGTCAGCTTTAAGCCCTCTTTTATGGTCTTCCACAAGGATAGAGTATCCCTTAGGACAAATCCGTTGTTTGCTCTAAAGGTGGCTTTGGAAGTTAACCTCAACCAATCTATCCAGCTACCAGTTTTCTTCCCTAATTTTTCTAATATGGGGGAATATACTTAGACATCCATAGACAGGTAAGTTTTTATCTTAAGAGGACTAAGGAATTTTGGAAGTCAGACCAGCTTTTTGTGCCCTTTTCTCAGGCCAGAAAAGGTCTGGCAGTTGCTAAGGTAACTATTTCCAGATGGATTGCTAGCTGTATTTCCTACATTTATGATAGCAGGCATATGGAACTATCCAGACCAGTTAAAACCCACTCTGCTAGGTATGTGGCTACGTCTTCAGCCTTCTTGGCTAATCTTTCTTTAGATGAGATTTGTGATGCTGCTACTTGGTCTAATCCCCACACCTTTGTTTCACACCATAAGTTGGATATAGTATCTAGGAACAGGGCTTCCTTTGGTTCCTTTGTGTTCTGGCATATTCTTCCTTGAGGCCACCCAGGGTTCATAGTAGCTGGGGACTCTGACCCATCCTTGATGAATAATGACATGGATAGCATCAGATAAGGAGTTATGTATTTAGCATAACTTGGAATCTGTGCTGTCTAGTGTCATTACGCATCACATTCCTGCCCTCCTTCCCCCTTCCTTCTGGGGACCTGGTAGAACTGGAGGAATGTTTCTTCTGGGGGATAGTTAATCTCCTGGGCAGGCGGTGCTGCTTTTTGTTTATCCAGCAGACTCAATCTGAGGGTTACAGGTCAGCAGGGTATTATGGGAAGGGGAGAAGCTTGAGCGCTGGATCTGTCCATCAGTTGCAGACTCAGATCCGAGGTCAGATCCAAGCCTGTGATGAATAATGACACTGGATAGTACAGATTCCAAGTTATGGTAAGTACGCAAGTCTTTTTTCCACACATACCTGGCACAATTCATTAATTTTCTGAAACTAGACTTTGCAGCATTAACATATCATCCCTTAACTCCTTCAGCACTTACTTGGCCTTTAATTTTCTGTTAGTACACTATAATTTGCTAATAGAGAGAATGCAGTTGTAAGGCACTTGAAATATAAAGGTACTAGTTACATGAAAATATATCTTGCATAATCAAGCTGCATCTATTTTTCAGTTTCATATTATAAACATTTTATTTGATTAATTTGTGAAGAAACTGCAAGTTTATATGCATTTTGCAAAGAGTAAACGTGACACGTAATATTTTTCCATAGCAGTCTCCTCCCTTTGACACTGTGTCATTCACAATTATATTTTGTTTTTTTAATTTGATAAAATATGCTGCAGCATCATAATATTTATCATCTACAGTGATTTGTTCATCATTGGATACTTTTATAAGTGGCATTGCACATGCAGACGAGATTAGGCATTTTGTAATTGCAACCTTTAGAAAATATTAAAACAATTTAAAGATTGATACCGATTGTTTTAATGATAACTTGTAAGGTACTGTTTCCTAAGTTACCAAATGCACTGCCCAACTATCCAAAAAGTGTCCCCTGTTTAGCTATACTGTCCAGATCTTTGACCCTTTGCTTCATGAAATTGGCCAACTTGTTTTGCTTATCATGATAGTCACTAATATAGGAACAATAATGACTTTCTATGAGGGCAGATGACCCACCCTTGGCAGCTAGCATTGTGTCGACTGCCAGCTGATTTTGTAGTAACACAGTTGAAATTTCAGTCATTTCTCGATTTGCCATCCTGATGTGATATGGTGTGGTTTGCTATGTTTTGAAGAATGTGAGTAAGCATGGTAATTGTGAGCATTGTCCTTTACACTCTATACCCAGGAATAAAGACTGAAAATACTTGCTTTACCCAGTGAATTTCCCATTTATTTCTCCGTCTGCTTGCTGGAGGGATTTCAAAATGTTGAATAGCAGGGGTAATATAGCCCACAAAAGAACATCCAGACCAGTTTGTAGGCAACTGGGGGTAGGCACGATCACCGCAAATGTAGTAACGATCCTGTATCATACCCATGCCTTGCCCCCACTTATAGCTTTTTAGTTGTAAAGAGTTCAGCACACTTATATGCCTAGTGCCATTGCATCTGCTGATTGTTGCTGGTACAATTCCATTTTGGCATAACATGTCTCCACAATTGTTGCAAGCTGGAGAGACACAACCTTTGAAAAGTCAGTCGCATTATGCCAAGTTAAGTTAGTATCACTAAGTTCCTTTTTAAATGTTACTTGTGATGCAGGAATTGAAATCATGGGAATCCCTGTCTTAGAATGATGAGTTTGTCACATATAAGTCCACAGCATATTATCAAAGAGCCAACAGGAAACTATTTTTTTCTTGATCAGTTTGTAAGAGGAAACAGCAACAAAAACAAAACAGAAGTACCTGATGTTACTGGATTCATTATGGACTGTTGTCTGAGTTGATTTGTTCTTTTAATCCTTCACTGGGGCAGATAGTTTGTCCTGCGTCTTTCGATCTTTCTTTACTGATAAAGATGATTCATCTGGAGCCTCCACATGACAAGTCTTATTACAATGCAATGAATGAATTCAAGTTGGTAAACCTGCGTAGCAAACTGCAGTGAAAGTTTTGAGTAGCACTAGAAAGAGACCTTTCCACTTTGGATTCAAACAGTTTTTTTTTTTTTTTTGGGAAAGTTTTACCATAAACCCAATCAGCAGGTCGCAGTTGGGGACAGGGCTGATCACGAGGTTGCAGAAGAGCTTTTCATACAATTCTGTGGTACTGCTGAAAGAAATGAATAAGTTTTGTGCAGTAAGGCATTATAACATCATAAGGTAGAGTCAATTCTTCATTTGACACAGGGGGAGTAGCTGGAAGGGCCATGGGTCTCCCCATTAATATTTCATAGGAACTCAATCTGTGTACTATTTAATGTTCCAAAAACAGACGTCCACAAGTCTGTGTCAGTGCAGTTTTTCGCCACCTTGTTTTTAAAGGTTCTGTTGACCCTTTTTACTAATCCAGATGACTGTGAATGGCTGGGACACAAAACAAACTGGTGAGTGCTTTCGCGGCTTACTTTCTATGAGGTCAGACCAGAAGCAGGTAAGCCACGAAAGCGCTCACCAGTTTATTTTGTGTACATCTATTACTGTTATTAAAACTGTTTTTACTCAACTTCAGTCTTTTGGACATCTGTTTTTGGAATATTACTGTGTTTGGACTTAGCCTGGGTTCCTACTGAGCTTTTGTTATAACTTTACTATTTAATGTACTCCTCATACTCATTAATGGTAAGGAAAGTGCCTCTGACTTTTTTAAAGATTTGTGTCAGTGCAGTTTTTCACCACCTTGTTCTTAAGGGTTCTGTTGACCCTTTTTAATAATCCAGATGACTGTGAATGGCCAGGACAATGAAGACTCAACCTAGTATTAAAAATTTTACAAAGTACAAGGTACATCAAACCTAGGAATAATTTAAAAAATACATTTCTTAATAACTGTCACAGAATCTGCCTTTTGGCATGGGTAATCTTCCACCCATGCAAAAAAAAAAAAAAACATGCAAACTAGTACTAAAACATAGTGTTCTAAACATACTGCACAATTATTAACATACTGAAGTTTCAAGGAAGAGACATGAGGGACATACCAACTTTTGGTAATTTGATTAAATAATGCTGCCTCACTGCATGGGCTGGTAAATGGTATGCCCTTACCAGGTAAGGTAGCAAGGAGGCAGGCACCACCATCCGGCTGCCCAGATGTCACCATAACCGATTGGCGGATTTATTGCTTCTGTGTTTAAGCCACCTCTGAACTTCTCCCCATGATGCTTCAGCTTGAAAAGTTGATAATTTTTTTAAACTCAAACACATCATCACTGTTAGAGTCTTAGAATAACATCTCATGTAATTTTGCATAAAGCCTTTCTATAAATTGCTTAGCAGCTTGATATGCCAAGTTATTTTCCTTTGCAAAAGTATCTATATACTTTTGATGGGCACTACATTTGACTACCACTTATTCTTTAGGTAACAAAAGAGCATCTAAAAGAGCATTGACATAGAAAGAATTTTTAATCTGAGTTCCCACTGAAGTTAAGAATCCCCTCTATTTCCAAGGTTGCCCAAAATCATGTACAATGCCAAAGGCATACCTGCTATTGAAAAAAAAAATGTTCACAGTTTTACCCATTGCTAATTCACAAGCTTTTTGTAGAGCCACTAACTCAGCTGCCTAGACAGAATATACACCTTATCTTTGCTGTAGCAACACATCATTACTACTGCAGACAGATATTCCTGCGACCAAATTTCCATTTTGATCTCTTCCACAGGAACCATCCAGAAATAGATCTAGTTTAGTGTTGGGTATACGAGTATTCTTTAAGTCATTCCTTGGAGAAAGCAGATAATTAGTCTCACACACACACACACACACACACACACACACACACACACACACACACACACACAAAATCATGCTCTTCACCATCTTTAGCAGTGGGTAACAAAGATGCAGGATTTAAAACAGGACTGCGTATGAGAAAAATAGAAGGATCAGAAAGAAGTGTAAGTTCATATTTAGTTAGACGTGTAACCGAGGCAGAGTTTTCATTTTAAGTAAGAGAGATGATACAAAATGAGGGATGGCTACTGTAAGATCATTGCACCAGTGATTGTGCAAGATTGACTACAATGGCGGCAGCAGCCACTGCCCTTAAGCATGGTGAAAATCCCTTTGCAACAGAATTATAAGCTAATGGACGATAGTTATCCCCATGTTTCTGTGAAAGCACTCCCTGAGCAAACCTGTTTCTTTTGCAACAAAATAAAATGAAAGTCTTTCCATTATCTGGTAACTCTAAGGCTGGGGCAATAGCTAAAGCTTGCTTTCAATTTTGAAATTAATTTTCCTCCTCACTATTCCAAGGGAGAGGCTCTGGTGTATCCTGTTGTAAAAGATTTGTCAAAAGTTTAGCAATTTTTACATAATGAAAAATACACTGTCTACAATATCCTGTCTTACTTAAGAAAGATCTAAGCTGACGCTGAGTAGTTGGTTGTTGGGCTTTAGCTATTGCCTCAATACGAGATGGTAGCATCTGCCTGCTACCCTGAGATATCAGATGACCAAGATAACGTACCTGAGATGACCATAGCTGTAATTTTTCTCTTGACACCTTATGTCCTTTTTTGCAAGGATAGTTAAAAGGTGTATTGTATCCTGCTGACACTGCTGAAAAGAATCAGATGCTATTAGTAAATCATTTACATATTACACTAACACAGACCCACCTGTAAATGTCACATCTTTCAAATCCTTTTTTAGAATTTGAGAAAATAATGAAGGAGATTTAATGTATCCCAGTGGTAACCATGTCCATGCATATTGCTGTCCCATATAAGTAAAGGCAAACAGAAACTGACTTTCAGGGTGCATATGTATTGAAAAGAATGCTGGATACAGATTTATCACAGAAAAATATTTTGCTGTAGGTGGTATGCAACACAATATTGTTGCTGGACTTGGAACCACAAGAAAAGTTAGTAATATTGTATTGTTTACACCCCTCAGATCTTGCACAAACCTATAAATATCTTGTCTTGGCTTCTTTGCAGGGAGAATAAGAGTGTTACATTGGCTTTTAGCTGGCATTATTAGTTTTTGTTGTAGTAAAGACTGAATTACGGGTTTGATTCCTTGCTCTGCCTCTGGTTTCAGTGGGTACTATGAAACTCTAGGGAGAGGGTTAGATGGATCCAATTTTAGTTTTACTGGTCCTGCAGATTTTAATATACCTATTTCATTTTTAGCCCATAGGTTAGCAGGTACCTGCTGTAACAGTTCTTTAGCTGTCTGTGTACCTTTAACAGGCTGTTCCTCAGCTTGTGCTGAAACTGCTAATACTTCTCCCTCTGATTTTGTTGGAACAACTAAATACACCCCTTCTGGTGTACAGCAAATAATGCAGCCTAGTTTGCATAGCAGGTTTCTTCCTAGCAAGTTGGTGCAGTAGTGCTCAAAAGGAAATAATGCTTTTTCTCAATGGGTATAGGTTCTGAAACAGGATATGCAACAATAACATTTGTTACTCCAGCTGCTTTTACTTTATGTTTTGATACTAGCATCTAACTATCTGAAGTAACTTTTAACACAGACCTAGTGGCTCTATTGTCCACCAGGAAAGGAATTCATAGGGTCTCTCCTGATCTATTGGCAGCAGAGGATCAAGATTTATTTATTTTTTTCATTATTTTGACATAGTCAGTATGGTGATTCCTGACTCCTTTCAAGGTGAGAAGGTGGTGGGAAAAATGCAGTATTGTTATGATTTGGCTGCCATTCAATGAGCATTCTCCTCTCCAATGTCCTGTTTCACCACAACTGAAGTAAGATCCATCAGATGAGGCAGGAGGGGCACTGCCAACTCATTGTTGCCAACCAGCTGTACCTTGTTCCCCTCGACCAGCAATCTTACTAAACCCCTTAGCAACTCCTGTCTGCCTTTCCCTGCCTCTGTTTCTTCCCCTTGGGGGCTTCTAACTTCCTTATTTGTAAAGTTAACAGCTTATCCTCAGTATCCTTTCTCCATGTTTCCTGATACTCAGTACAGTGATTTGCAGCACTTGATAAGAACTCCAAGTTCTTTCTCTGACAGTCACCTGCTTTATTTGATTTTGTACAGGGGCTTCCAGACCCTGCACAAAAGCAGCTGTAATAGCTGGCTTAGCTTGTGCTTCTGAATATGATATTCCTGAATATCATGCAAATGCTGCTTTAAGGAGACTCAAATAATCTACAGGGGCTTCCTCTTTATTTTGTTTACATGCCTGTATCTTAGTCCAATCTGTCCTAACTTGACATACGTCTGTAATTTTATTTAACAACCCTGTTGTTTTGCCTATAATTGAATTCCGCGTGAGAGTAAAGTCTATCATTCCAGTCTTATTTCATCTGAAGTGACTACCCAAAGCAATTGGTTTAAATCTGTCAAAGTAGGATTGTAACATTTTATTATAGTTTTTAATTCTTTCTTAAACCTTAACAGATCCTTTCTAATATTTGGAAAACTTTTGAACATAGTATGCAAATTAGCAGGGGTCCAAGGACAATGAACTTGGCCCCTGATATTTCTCTGAGTGGTGCTAAAAGAGCCTGTCCAGAGGCAGTGATCTCTTGTCCTATCCTATCATGTGAGTATGTATGGTGAACCATAGGCATGTCCTGTGTCAAATATTAGTGCTCCTGTTGGAGAGGTAGAAGCTTGTTAAAAATGAGAGGAAAAAGAAGAAGAAACCTCCCCAGCTGCAGATGCCTGTTCTGAAGAAGAGGGTTGAACAGGAGAACTAGGTTGAGATGTAAAAGTACTGCACTGACCTGGTGTCCAATGGACAGTTGACTAAAATGCAGGGGTCTGAGAAACAGTGGATTCTTGCACATGTGCTACCTGTACTGGTGCATATGAGGGTGGGGGGGTGGGGGTGCAGTAGCTACTGGAGGATTATCATCCTCTTCTGAAGTCTCATCTTTTTTGTCATCCCCAGTTTCTTCCAAACCTACCAAGACAGGATAAAGAGATCCATTTTTACTGGTCTGTACTGCCTTCTTAACCTTGTTCCCCACTCATTTTGTTTTTCTTTTCTTCCAAAATACCACTCACATTCCCTAATTTATCGTTATTTTGTTTCACTTAATGGAAATACTACACCAGGGTAATTTTTAGTAAGCTGAAATCACTCATTCAAATACTTAAAACTTTCATTCCCATAATGCAAAATGCACTCCCTCGAAGCACTCCTTAAAATGGACAACATCGATATCTGTACACTGACTGAGACCTGGTTCAAGGCTCCAGAGAGCACCCCTGCATTACCAGGCTATAACTCATACCACACTTTTCGGCCACCTAACCTGTACCGGAACACCAAAGGCAAAGGTGTGTCCATATTCATTAAGGATATCCACACCTCCAGGCTAGTTGCTTGGCATAATGCATCCGAGGTTATCCAAATGCAACTAACTCTGGGCAAAACTGCAATCCAAATTGTAGCTTGCTACAGATCCCGCACTATGCCCCAGGATTCCCACTCCTGTTTTCTTGATATACTGGAAAATATTATGGTTCAACCAAACACCCTAATAATGGGCGATTTCAACTACCCCCACCATTAACTGGGAAAACTACTCATGTACCAACTCCTTCGCTCAACGCTTTCTGGAATTCATAAATTCCAATGCCCTGGGTCAACTTATCCACACCCCCACCAGAGGCAACAGTATCCTAGACCTAATCATTACCAACATGAGTGACCGGTGTTTCACACCTGAAGTCAACTCCTCGTTGGTCAGATCCAACCATAAGCTAATCACCCTAGATATCCACATCCCGCCCCCAACCTCCATTAAGGAAACCACAGTAAAACAATTCTCCAAAGCCAACTTCATGCTTCTTAAGACAGCAGTGGTGAACGTCATGACACCCATGTAGATGGACAATACAGTTACGACTGCTGAATCCTACACAAATGCATTCTATAAGCCCTTAGATGAGGGCATGGATCATGCTATCCCAAACAGAACCAAGATGCTATTCTCCAAAAAAAGGAAGCCAATCTGGTGGTCCCCTGCCATAAACAAATTCTACAACACTAAGAAAAAACTGTTGCAAAAGAGAGTAAAATCCCATGAGTGGAAGAACTCCCTGGTCAGCCTCAGTAAGAAGCTGAGATCCCTTATAAGATCCTCCAAAGCTAGCTACGAAAACAAAATCACCACTGATTCTAGGGACAACCACAAAGTATTCTGTAGCTATGTCAAGAATCTCAATGGCAACACCCAGATCTGCTCTGAGTTATAGCACAATGGCACGAAAATTACAGAACCAACTGATATTGCCAACATCCTGGCAGACAGGTTCAGTGCTAACTTTACCCCCCTCTCACCCCCTAAAGGGCCCATATCTATTCAGGAAGAATGCAGAGTCCCTGTAATCACAACTACGCAGGCAAAAGCTGCACACTCTAAAGCCAAAAACACAGCGTCCATGGGACCAGACAACATCCCAAGCTGCGGTTTACACGAACTTCATAATGAACTAGCTCCCCACCTAAGCACCATGTTGAATCATAGCCTCACGTCAGGCTTTGTGCCCACTGAATTGTGAACAGCAACAGTTATCCCACTCCACAAAGGGGGAGCCACCACTGATCCCGGGAACTATCTCCCTATTAGCCTGACGGGCCTGGTCTGTTAGGCCATGGAACATATCATTATGGAACTCATAAACAAAGACATTGGTAACCTCCAAATTCTGGACCCCACCCAGTTCGGGTTTGTGAAAGGCAGATCATGCCTCCTGAACCTGATCGACTTCTTTGAAGCAGTCACCAAAGCTGTAGATGAGGGTAAGGTGGTTCACACAGCCTACCTTGACCTCGCCAAGGCTTTTGACACCATCCCCCATTCTGGAATTATAACTAAACTCACTAAACTAGGTATAAATCCCTGCGTCACAAGATGGGTTGCCAACTGGCTCACTAAAAGAACCCACACTGTAACAGTTGCAGACTCCAAATCTGACTTCAAACCAGTGACAAGTGGAGCACCACAGGGTTCAGTCCTGGGACCTCTTCTGTTTGGTAGCTACTTCTCTAAGTGCAGGCTAAAACAGAAGGCCTTTGGCTAACGAAGTTCGCAGATGACTGCAAACAAGGAGCCATAGTCGAGTCCCCAAATGCTGTGGACATCCTACAGAAGGGCCTCACTGAGACAGATGCCTTGTGTCAGAGCCATGGCCTCAAGCTCAATACCAAAAAGTACATTGTCGTCCACTTTGGTAAAAACTCTGTACCCATGAACTACCACATAGGCGGCAGTCTACTTAACACCGAATGAGTGATAAGAGACCTTGGGACCCAGGTGAACAGTAGTCTCTCCTTTGATAATCACATCGCCACAGTAGTCAGGAAATCCTTCTATGTGGCACATCTCATCACAAAAGGGTTCTCATCCAGGAAAAAAGAGGTCATTGTTCTTCTCTACTCGACACTCATTAGACCCATTATAGAGTACAATGCCTGTTTTGGAATGTACCTCACAAGACATCTGCAGCAGCTGGAAAGGCCACAGAAGTACCTCACAAAGAGGATTACTGGCCTCAAACAGATGCCCTACACTGACCATCTCAAAAAACTTCAGCTTTACTCCATAGCATATCGACTACTCCAAGGTGATCTCTGCCTAACATATAAAGCTATGTCAAACCCAGAGTTGTTGGACATGCTACGCCTAAAGAAATCCCAATCCCTCCGAGCTACACGCTCTAGGGATCTAAACCTTGTCACCACAATAAACAGGACATGCTGGAGAGATAGATTTCTGTTCCAGAGAGTTCCCATACCCTGGAACAAGCTACTCATCTATGTCAAGCAAAGTTCCTCATTAGCATTCTTCAAGAAAAATCTTGATGAGTAGATGGGAAATAGGAAATACACCTGGGGATCACTTCTGTGGCTCTGCTCGACAGGGGCACAGGAAAATAACTTTCTTGGGTGGCGTAAGCCAGGGAACCTTGTTGGCTAGGCTTACTTAGGCCCTTTGGCCGATAGCCTAGTACCTACCTATTAACCTTTGAATTATGATACATAAAATATGCAGGTGTTCCCTTTGCAGGGATTTGGTCCTGCCTACTTAACTTTGTTCCCATTTCCCCTATTAAGACTCACTTGTAGATCCTGGATCATGGTAATTCAGCAAAAATGACTACACCAATTTCATTTTTTTCACTCATACATTAACAACACAGAAACAAACAAAACGTACAAAAAAATCTGTCATACCCCTTACTTTTTAGTCTTTTTTTCTTTAGGGTACCTCCCTTGACAGAAGGCACCTCCTTGTGTTAATTTCTCCCCCCCCCCCTTTTTTTTGTTGTATGCACATGTACATTAATAAACTTTTCCTTATTTCTTGTGGGGTCCTCCACTATTACTTTACATGTACCTAGAAAGCCAACTCAGTCATTCAACAAAAAGAGTTATTTATCCATTCTACTCTTTAAACTATAATTATTTAAATTAAAAAAAAACTCTTTTTCCCACAATTCACATTTTACCACCTAGTCTAGCATGTTTGCACAGCCTGATTAGTTAGATATCTGAGTCTCTGACTATTTCATACAGACCTGTGTAGAATTCATAGAATAACTTTTTGTGCTGGGCCCTTGTAATTTATTTCACATTTTCCTGCAACAATACCAAGGTTCAGAATCCAAGTCACAGCACCAAATGTTATTAAAAATGAATTTTACCTTTTTGACTCAGTCAAAAATGACAATTCAGGATGTGCAAAGTACTTGTTTATTCCATAAACAGCACTGGGAGACTGCCTGCCAAAACTTTTAGATCAGTCTCAAAAAAAAGGAAATAAATGCTTACATTTATATCTTTTTGTATCAATTTAATGTATGCAGAACTCTGATGATACTTGTGATCCTCGCTTAGAGCTTTGTGTGAGCACTTCACCAATGTGCATTTTAAAACAAAGACCACCTGGTCTAAGAATTTATCTTTTAACCTTGTAACATTCTGTGCCAGTACACACTACCTCACAGACATCCTTATAAAGACTCATCCCCCAGTCTGAGAAGGCCAGAACATACTGTTAATTTGTTTCCACACATACCTGGCACAATTCATTAACTCTCTGAAACTAGACTTTGCAGTATAACATAACATCCTTTAACTCCTTTAGCACTTACTAAGCCTTCAATTTTCTGTTAGTGCACTATAATTTGGTAATAGAGAGAATGCAGTTGTAGGGCACTTGAAATATAAAGATGTGATGATGTGATGTTGCCCTATCTCACCTTCATTCTTTACTGGTTGGGTACTCAGCCGTTTACAAAAGCTCTAGGGCTTCAACTGGCTCGTGGCTTACACCCTATCTCATGATGACCTAGGGAATTCCCCAGATCTCATTTGCCGATAAACAGATCGGGTGCTTCACACTGGCTCAGGCTAAGTGATTTCTTTAAAATTGTTTTGTTTCCTACAAATTGATAGTCTTTCTTCTCTTTTGGGGTTTAAATAGTTGTTAGTTTACCCTAGTTTAATTACTTAACTATTTAACAGTTTTTTGACTGTGATTGTTATCTTGCTGTTTACATTATAATTGTGGTGTTAAGTTGTGTTAACTGTTATCATGTCTAAACAGACAAAAGATACTAAACCATCGGGCTTTAAAAAGTGCTCTCAGAAGATGTCAATAACTGATAGGCATATTGTGTGTGTGTACTCCCTTGGAACAGTACACTTACAAGAGTCATGTTCTATTTGCCATTTGTTTAGCTCCAGAGTTTTTCTTGAAAGGAAGAATAAGTTAATAATTAAGGGATTGTTAAATACTTCCTTCTCAGAGACCACAGGAGAAGTTCAAAGTCCTACAAAATGAACCACTTCCCCTTCTTCTAAATCTGGAAAAAGATCTTCATCTACTTCATCGGATCACTCTGAACCGACTAAGAAATTGCCAAAGATTTCCTCACTGGACCCAGAATCTGTCAGGTCCGAGAAACCATCCATCTCAGCTCCTTCAGTATCGGAACCGTTGGTTTTGCAAGCTCAGAGCCAGTCCCCAGTACTGGAGCTGGTTTCTCCGACGTTAATATCACCAATCTTGCAAGCTTCAATATCTCCTGCTCCCTCCTCTTGATCCTCCAGGAGCCTTTCAGATGAGGATATGGATCTCGTGGTGTGGAAACTTTTGGGGACACCGGCACTAGTCAAATTTTTTTTGGAGTTGACCTAGGGGTTTTCTGAACCATATAGACCTGTCTTATCACCATCGATTCCTCCTCCAACCCGACTCAGGGCCTCGGAGCCGGAATGCATGGAGCTGATCTTAGTGGAACCATTGGAGCCGAGACCTATTCCAGGATCTTCAGCCCCAACTACTGTGCCAACTTCCACTTTGCCAGCTGAGCTGGGAGAGTCTAGGAGCCGACATTCTCCGGTCAGGTCCGGGGAGGACAGTCGGCTCGGATATTTGGGGCTTCAGCATGGGTGAGTTCAGCTCCTACATCGGCCTCAGAGCCAACCCCTTTGGTGCCGGGGATGCCTTCTAACTCTTCAGAGCCAAGAGCTTCCTCAGATCATGGGCAGGGGGCCTTTGAGGTGATGAGGAGAATGTTGACCCCTCGGGCAGCCCCATTCTCAGATCCAGTCATTCCTCCCTAAATGTACCAGTGTCCGTCTCGGCACAATCACATCCACACAGACGTGGAGACCCACGATCTCAGGACGCCCCATTTGGTGAATCTCTCTCTTCCGAAATCTCTCCAGAATACCCTTCTGAAGAGGTCTTTTGCAAGAGATAATGCAAGAGGAAGCATCTGGACTCCCCAGAGGAGTCCATCCCATCTGACACAGACATTGATGAGTCAGAAGGGTCCCCATGGTCACCCTCTGAGAATGTCTCCTTTGCAGACATCCTAGAAATACTTAAGAAGAGAGGTGACTGGAAGCCCATCAACCCTTCTGAGGAGGAGTCTGTCTACCTGAAGGCTTTTGGGTCTTGCCCTTCCACCACTTGGGTGTCTCTGCCTTTCAATGAGCTTATAGACCTAGTTTGTCAAAAGACGTGGGAGAGTCCAGACTCAGTGGTGCCTGTCCCTCAGAGGCCAAATAAATTCATCACACCCCCAAGTATAAAACTTTCCTTATGAAAGGTGACCCAGTAGATGCCATGGTGGTGGTGGCGGCCACCAAGAAGGAATTGTTGGAGATGTCCTCCTCTGTCCATCCTCAGAACAATGAGTCTTGTACGATGGACGGATACAGAAAGTGCACCTTCTCTTCAGCCACCTTTGCACTCAGGTCCCTGAATTATCTCACACAATTTACCAGGTGACAGAGAAATCTCCTGATGGAGCTAGGAGATATTCTCCAAGGTTCAGTAGCTGTGGGGGTCTCAGATAAAATTTTGTCCCAGCTCTGCACTTTAAATTCAGTAGTAAACTCCTCCATGAGACTCATTTTCTGTGCAGCTGATGGAGCGAGTAGGGCAGTGGATTCAGGAATTTCCCTGAGGAGACATTCCTGGATGCGCTTGTGTAACTTTGCGGAGCTCTTTAAGTCTTCCTTTATTAATGCCCCCTTCGATCGCTCATCCTTGTTCAGGCCTAAAGTCAAAGGCACACTAACCAGGTGTGAACAGGAAGGAAAAACTCTCTCTGCAGTAGGAGTCCATTTTTCCATTACCATCTAGACCTTATCCAAAAGGTCAAAAGGGAGGAAAAATGTGGTTTTGAAAATCCCAGAGAGTTTTTCAAGACACACGTGGTGATCCTTCCCCCAGGACAGAGGGGAAGCAATAATGAAAGATGCTGGCCACGTGGCAGAGGAGGCCCTCAAAACCAGGGTGACAGGGAATCCTTCCCTGGCAAGCCCTTTCAGTGCCCCTGAAAGGAGACCTGCCTGTCCATCTCTGGAGGCAGTCAGGGGTTGCTTGTCTTTGTACCCAGAAGCCTGGCTAAAAATCACAAAAGACAAATGAGTACAAAGCATCGTATCCAGAGGCTACTGCATACCCTTTTCCTTTCCCACTCCACATGTCAGAAACATTCCAGACATTCTACCTAGTCACAGGAAACAAGCAACACTACAAATACAGAGGTTGCTAGAAAAAAAGAGTCATCCAAATAGTCCCCACAGACCAGATAGGATCTGGAACTTACTCAAGGTTCTTTTTAGTTTCAAAGAAAACAGGATTGGAGACCCATCTTGGATCTCAGCAAGCTGAACTAGGCAGTAAAAAAGTCAAAGGTCCAGATGGTGACACTGCAGTCATTTCTCCCTTTTCTGGGAAAAGATGATTGGATGTGCTCTATAGATCTCCAGGATGCGTACTACCACATAAAAATGGACAGATGATCCAAGAGTCATTTCCGCTTTCAGCTGGGACCCTGTCACTACCAATTTCGAGCTCTGCCCCTTGGTTTCATTACAGCTCCCAGGGTGTTCACCAAATGTATGGCAATAGTTACGGCTCACCTGAGACGTTTAGGATTCCAAGTGTTTCCGTATCTAGATGACTGGCTCCTAACCGCCACCACTGAGCATCTACTCATAAAAGCAAGAGACATCGCATTGAAACTCTGCTCTTGCTTAGGGATCACAATAAATTATGAAAAATCTGCTTTATCGCCATCTCAGCATATCATCTTTATAGGAGCAGATCTAGATACCACAAAAATTATGGTAAAGCTTTCCCCAGAAAGAGTTCACACCCTTCGATGTCAGGTTTTAATCCTTCTGTTCAACAAGAAGGTTCAAGCAAGAACAGTTCTAAAAGTGCTAGGTACCATGGCAGCAGCAATAAATGTAATCCCAGTAGCACGTCTACATATGAGAATTATTCAGTGGCTGCTGTTCGCTCAGTGGCCATGAAGAAACTACCCATGTCTCACCAAATTATAATTATGGAATTTTGCAGGTAAAACCTTCGTTGGTGGCTTCACTCCACTCTAGTGACTTTAGGTCGACCCTTTGTTCTTCCACAGCCTACAGCCACAGTGACAACAGACGCTTCCCTGAGAGGGTGGAGGGGCATTATCAGGGAACGATGGTCCAGGGCACTTGGCAGGAGCAATGAGGCTCACTTGCATAGAGATGAGAGCAGTGCTTTTAGCATTGCAGGCATTTCAAGATTCTCTTCCACTAGGAATGATTGCAATACAAACGGACAATATGTCGGTTGTGTGGTATATCAACAAACAAGGGGGAACCAGATCTTACCCCATCTGCCAGGAGGCCCTGAGAGTATGGCAGTGAGCGACCTCTTCCCAATGCTTTCTGGTAGCAATGCACATGCCGGGGAAATCAAACATGATAGCAGACAAAGTCAGCAGTGCAATTCTGATGCCTCATGAGTGGTCCCTCAAACAAGACATAATGGAAATGATTTTCTGAAAATAGGGACAGCCTTGCTGCAACCTTTTTGCCACGTCAATGAATGCCAAATGCAGCTACTTTGCCCTAATCCCACCTCCAGGAGAGCCTCCAAGGGATACACTTGTACACGATTGACCCTTGGGTCTCCTCTACGCCTTCTCTCCTTCCCATTGATACCTAAAGTTTTTCAGAAAGCCAGCATATTGGGAAGGACCTTAATACTTGTCACCCCTTACTGGCCCCGCCAAATCTGGTTCCCTTTCCTGTGGCTTCATCTTCAGGAGGAGCCTTGGATTCTGGATCAGTTCCGGATCTTCTTACCCATCCATTGGGAATGCTCCATCCATCTCTTCAAATGCTCAAATTGACAGCCTGGCTGCTCCGATTCCAAACATACCCAGGCTACCTGACCTTTCACCATCAGTGCAGCATATCCTGATTTCTTCTTATAAAGCTTCTATAAGAAAATTATATGTCAGCAAATGGAAAAGATTTTCCTCCTGGGCATTAAAAAATCATATTGACCCCTTTTCTGCACCTATATCTTCCATACTGGAGTTCTTAGCGAAGCTATTTCATGATGGAGCAGCTGCAGCTACTATTCGAGTTCATTTGGCAGCGTTCTTTAATTTCCATTTCGGAGAAGCAGGGCCTAACGTTATGCCCCTCAGACTTTGCAAAGTCTTTTAAGAGGAACTATTCTGTCAAGACTGCCGATTAAACCACCTCTACCCCCATGAAACCTGAATTTTGTTTTATCCCATTTAATTCTTCCCCCCTTTGAACCTGCATCATTCTGTGAACTGAAGTTCTTAACCTGGAAGACAATTTTCTTAATAGCTATCACTTCAGCTAGGAGAATTTCGGAACTACAAGCATTGTCTATCAAACCCCCATATATGTTATTCCACAAGGACAGAGTCTGTCTTCATACAATCCATCCTTTCTGAAAGTATGCTCAGAATCAAACTTAAACCAATCCATAGACTTACCAGTTTTTTTCCCCAAGTATAGCAATAAGGCAGAATATATATTACACCAACTAGATGTTCATAGACAGTTACGTTTCTACTGCACAGAACAAAGGACTTTAGAACGACTGACCAATTATTTGTGTCCTTCTCAGACTGCAAAAGAGGTGCTCCAGTTACAAAGGTTACTCTCTCCAGATGGTTGTTAAATTGCATTACAGTCACGTACAAGTCCCATAACAAACAACTTCCCAACAAGGTAAGAGGTCACTCTGCCAGAGCTATCTCTACCTCTTCTGCTTTTCGGGCCAGGCTGCCAATTGATACCATTTGTGCTGCAGCAACATGGGCAAGATGTCATACCTTTATTACTTATTACAAAGTTGATTTGGCCTCCAGGGACAGGGCCTCTTTTGGGTCCATTGTTCTGAAGAATGTTCTCCTTTGAGCCACCCGACATAGATGGTGCTAGGGATTATGTCCCACCCCAGTAAAGAATGAAGGTGAGATAGGACACCATCACATGAAGAAGTTATGTACTCACCATAACGTTCCATGTGTGTTGTCCATCTCATCTTCATTCTTACATCACACCCTCCTTCCCCCAGCCTTTGGATCTTGGAGGACCGAGAGGATTTATTTGGCATTGAATATTCTCTGACCCTCTTCTTGGCTTGTAAATTAGTACAATTTTATAGGCATATATTAATATACCAGCAAACAAGATCTGGAGAATTCCCTAGAGTATCATGGGATAGGGTGTAAGCCACGAGCCAGTTGAAGCTCTCGAGCTTTTGTAAATGGCAGAGTTCCGAACCCAAACAGTAAAGAATGAAGGCGCGATGGACAACACACATGGGACATTAATTATGGTGAGTACATAACTTCTTTTTACTACTTATATGAAAATATATCTTGCATAATCATGCTACCTCTATTTTTCAATTTCATATTATAAACATTTTATTTGACTCATTTATGAAGAAACTACAAGTTAATATGCATTTTGTGAAGAATAAACATGAGACGTAATATTTTCCATTAACAGATTACGCTCACTCGCCCTGCTTCTGCTTTAATTATGCTCAACTAGAGAGCACTGTTTTTATAGCAATTATTTGTTTTTGTGTAACTTGCCTATATTTCATGTCTCTGATTCACTTCTCTTTCCATTATTTCCTTAATTAGTGCCCATATATCATTAATATTTAATTCTTCTTAGTCTTCTACTGCCTGGTTAATATTTTTTAAAGTAACCAATACCTTGTGGTATCACGGTTTCTTCAGGATCACATGCCAACTCAGAAACATTAACACCTTTTGCATTTGTACTTCCTAATCCAAAGTACTTTTTTAAAATATGTTGCAACTCCTGCTTTTTTTCTCACACAGCTTGATATATGTAATAATGAACATATTAAAAGTGCAAAACAACTTTTTGTTTTTGTGTAGAAAATGCTTGCAAACACCTTTTTATACAAAACAAAAGGTCGTTTCACGCCCACTTATAAATACAATTTAAAAAAATTGCTTCCAAACATGGAAAAGTGCATATACTGACTGTGTTTATGGCATGACTATTCATGGGAGGGCAAGAGGCACTTATGTCACTTAGGTTCCAGCCCTAGCTTAGGTAGGTAGGTCATTATAAAGTAGTTATGCTGGTGCAGTTTGGCAAAAAAACTAATGATTAAACATTTTGGCAATTGCATGATTAATTTACAATTACCTGTCTATGCTAATCTGGCATAATTAAATGTGGAACCCAAAGTGAAGTATTAAATTCCACTCCTTTAATCTCTGTCCAATTAGAAAAGACTTCCTGACATCCCACCCTCACAAAGGAACGCTGCAGCACAAGAAGTAAAAAAAATCTGTTTAAACAAACAAGCCATCCAGGAGGTCCCACCAGACCAGCAAGGATCCGGAGTCTACTCAAGGTTCTTTTTGGTACCTAAGAAGAATGGAGACCTCTGGCTCATTTTAGACCTCAGCCAGCTAAATTAATACATAAAATAGACAAAATTATGGATGGTCCTGGTTCAGTCCATCCTATTGCTGTTAAGGAAGGATGACTGGATTTGCTCGGTAGACCTTCAGGATGTGTAGTACCACAACAAAATAGCCAGGCACTCCAATGGGTTCCTCCAATTTTGTCTGGGAGCCAGTCACTTCAGGTTCACTGTCCTGCAATTTGGTCTCACCACACCCCACTGGGTCTTCACCAAGTGCGTGGCAGTGGTTGCAACTCACCTAAGACTGCAGGGATTCTGCATGTTTTCATATCTGGATGACTGGCTCATAATTGCTTCCTCCAAAAATCTGGCAATCACTATCAATATGGAAAAATCAGGGTTGGTCCCTGTCCAAGCAATAGAGTTCATTGGGGCTACAATATGGCAGATTACCAAAATCAATAATTCTCAGCCTTCGACAACAAGTTTTAACAGTCCTCTCCTATCAGAACCCCCCCCCCCAGCCAGGTGCATATTGTGTCTGCTGAGATCAATGGAAACCATTATCACCTTAGTTCATCAAGCCAGATTTTACATAACGGTGTTGCAGTAGACTCTTACAGTTCAGTGGTTAATACTTTTTTCCTCATCAGCATATGTAGATAATATGGTCAGTGGTGGTTGTACCCCCCCCCCCGCCTTAATTTCCTTAGGTCACCCTTTTATTCCACCTTCTCTCAGGCCACAGTGGCTATGGATGCTTCCTAGGTGTGGGTGGGTTGGGCATTACATGGGAGGAATAGTCTGAGGCATGTGATCCGCCTGAGGTCAGTCTTCGCATCAGTGCCCTGGAGATGAGGCAGTCCTCTTGTTGGGTTTTGCAGGCTTTTCAGGACCCACTTCCCAGGGGTGTGATTTTGATTCAGATAGACATATAGGTGGTATGGTATATCAACAAACAAATGAAAATGCATTCTTACCCATTATGTCAAAAAGTTATGCAGGTTTTGCAGTGGGTGATGTCTTTCCTTTGCTTTGTGGTGGCAGTGCATATCCCAGGGAAATCCAGTGTGTTAGCAGACAAGCAGAGCAGATCCCTCATGAATGGCCCCTCTGTCAGATGAAGACAGATCACATTTTCTGCCACTGGGACCAGCTATTCTGCAGCTTATTTACCATGCCCATCAACACCAGGTGCAGCAGCAGCTATTTTGCCCTGATTCCCCAGGAGGGGTGTCCCCGATGGATCCTATGGTCTACATTTGCCCCCCAGGTCTTTTGTATGCTTATCCTCCTACTACTCTCATTCCAAAGTTTCTACAGAAAGCAATTTTTTGCAAGGCGAGAGTGATCCTCTTTGTTCCCTTTTGGCTTCGACAGTTATGGTTCTCCTATCTCTGGCCTCAACTGATACATCTGCCTTGGGTGCTGGATCCTATTCAAGACCTCATCTGTCACATATACATCATGGCTCACCTGAACATAGCAGCCCCCCCCCCCCATAAAAACTAAACTGCAGAAAAAAACACAAACACAAGGATAAACTGCCAAAAAAATGCCAATGATGAGTCAGTAATTTAAAATGAGCGCTTTTGTTCCTTTATTCCAACTGCAATCATTAGTTAGCTAGCTGAGTAAAAACAGTGTTTAAAGAGTCATTAAAACCAGTTGTATTCACTCAACTATTAAAGCAATTAATAAACTCATTCTCTAAAATATTATTAAATGAGAATGTGCTCAAAACAGTTAAATCCATTGAATTGTTTGTGATCTTACAATAAAAAAATAGAGACTTTAAAACCTGAAACATCAATTGTAAAAAATCACAAACAAAAATGAATACTAGTAATCAAAATTCTAAGTCATAACTTAAAAAAATAATGTTGTAAATAAAAACATACAATATTAAATTATGCAACCTATTGTTATCTAAATTATATTACGTCATCTCTTAGTGCCAAACCGCTAGTAATAGATATCCTATCACTGATACCTGGAAATAGTGTGGCATTGAGCAACATTTGCCAGTGAGTCTCCCTAAATTCCAAGTAGGAGGACTAATTCCCTTCCCTCTCATTGCAAGCCACTTTATCACACAAAAAAATATTTTTTTTGAAATTCGAAAGGTGGTACTATGTCTGTAAAGGGCAACAGTACTGTCCTTCATTCTAATGGCATAGATGTAATGGTAGATTATTTTCTTGAATTGTTTTTCCATCTTTCCTATGTAAAACGCTTGATAGGACAAACAATTGGCCACATAAAATAAATACATTTTTTTATGTTTTTTCTCCCTCTATATATAATTTTAGGGGATGATTCCAACCTGTCAGTCAACCCAAAGGCCCTAATAACATTTTTTTCTGAATGACATTTCTTCTAGAAATAAAATGATGGTCATAGGTGAAGGTACAGGTTAAGGTAGTGTCCAGGTCCTTTTTTCTGGTCTTAAAATGAAAATCAAACTGCCTTAAAATAGGGGGATAGTGTGTATGTCTTTTTCTAAACACCAATCGTCCTTGTTCATTTAACAGAGAATTAGGACAGTACCTTTGCCTAAACATATCCTTCAACTTATTTAGCTCGATAAAAAAGCTGCCTGTCATAAGTTATAAATCTCGATTGTCTGATCATCTGACTCTTCACTAAATGTATTTTTTGCCACATAGGGTGGTTACTTTCGAAATGTAGGAAGCTATTTGAATAAGTGGGTTTCCTATGTATAGATGTCTCAAAACGTTTAGTTTCCAGATTTTTGTACAAATGTACATCTAAGTAATTGACACTACTAGCATCAAAATTTTATTTATTTATTTGACATTTGTTTACTGGGAAAGTCTGACTGGGTATGAGCCCATTTTCAATGGTGGCTCAGGGAGAAAAGCTCCACAGTACACATTAAACAGAATTAAAAACTCGAACAATGGTTACAGATATTAAGGCAATAACAAAGTAGTACAATTTGTGTATACAATAAAAGAAAATAACCAAAATTTGTGCATGAACTTCAAGCAAGTCAAACTATTTATATAGTCTAAAAATGTTGGAATCGTGTGAATACCATCGTCCCATAAAATCAGGATATCATCCAGGTGCCTGAAGTATCTATAAATAGAGTGAGTGTATCTGGTGTGGTAAATAAATGTTTTCTCCCACAGCCACAGTACGGTATTCCCAAAAACAGGAGCTGCAGATGATCCCATCGCCACCGCTTTGTTTTAAATATTCTGCATAAAAAAAAACATAGTTGTTGGTCAATACTATGTCCATGAGGGTGGACAACACATGAACTGAATCCTAAGACAACCTAGCATTCAACACTAAAGCCTCCCTAAAGAATTCCATACCGTCTTCATGAGGGATACTTAGAAATAAATCCTTAAAATCTCTTGTAAAAAATACTATGTTTTCTTTAAATTCGCAGTCAACCAAACATTTCAATAGATGTCAGGAATACTTGAGTACATGTCCCTTATCTACAAAGAAGTTCTTAGGTTTTTGAGTCTATGAGTTTTGCTAGTGGCTCAGTCTTTGAACCTTTAATTACCACTATTGGTCTCACGGGGGGGGGGTCAGTAATTAATTTGTGAACTTTAGGAATACTGAATAGTGCTGGGGTCAGAGGTTTATTGACCATTAAAAACTTGATTTCTTCCAAATCAAACTGATATTCAAGAAATAGCTCTTTTAAAAAAAGATCCCACAGCCACAGTATGGTATTCACAAAAACAGGAGCTGCAGGTGATCCTGCTCATAGGTTCATAGGTTCATACTAGGCTATCTGCCCGAGGGCATTTACAAGCCTAGCCCATAGTTTTGTGACTTATGCCACCCCTTTAGTATGGGGAACTATACCCATTATTTTGCTGTGCCTCTGTCGAGCAGTGACACTGAGGTAATCCCTGGGGTATATCTGCGATCTCCCATCCATTGGTCAAGATTTCTCTTGAACAAGGCCAGCGAGGTGCTCTGCCTCACATATACCGGGATTTTGTTCCACAGCATAGGGAGTCTTTGGGTGATGAATCTATCCCTCCAGCACGTCCTATTAATAGCCGTGTCGAGGTTTAAGTCTCCCGCCCTTGTGGCTCTGACGGATCTAGATTTTTTGAGGTGAAGCATATTCATCAAATCTGGGTTTGACATGGCCTTGTATGTCAGGCACAGGTCACCTCTGAGCAAGCGGTGGCGACTGAATAGAGCTGAAGTTCTTTCAGTCGGGCAGCATAGGACAGATTTTGAGACCCTTTATCCTTTTGGTGAGGAACTTTTGTGGCCTCTCCAGCTGCTGCAAGTGTCGGGTCAGATACATTCCGAATGGGGCATTGTACTCAATCATTGGTCTGATGAGTGATGAGTATAGGGAAACTATGACCTCCCTTGATCTAGATGTGAATCCCTTCATGATAAGGTGGGCAATGTAGAAGGTCTTCCTAACTACTTTAGCTACATGGGTGTCGAATGACAGGCTACTGTCAACCTGGGTCCCCAGGTCCCTGATAACTTCTTCTGTGCTCAGTGGATTGCCACCTATATGGTAGCTAGGGGTAACCTTGTTTTTCCCGAAGGGTATGACTATGCATTTTTTGGCATTTAACTTTAGGCCATGGCTCTGGCACCAGTTATCCGTTTCTGTGAGACCCTCCTGAAGGATATCTGTGTCAGATGTGTTTTCGACTACGGAGCCCAGTTTGCAGTCATCTGCAAACTTTGTCAGCCATAACCCTCCTGTGTTTGCTTGTACTTCAGAAAAGTAGATGCCAAACAAGAGTGGGCCCAGGACTGAGCCCTGTGGGACACCACTTGTGACAGGCTTTGAGTCTGACATGGCGCCAGCAACTCTGACCCTGCGGGTTCTGTCACTCAGCCAGTTTGCAACCCATCTTGTGATGTATGGGTTAACATTTAAGCTGATGAGTTTTTCAATGATACCCGAGTGGGGTATTGTATCGAAGGCTTTCGCCAGATCGAGGTAGGCTGTATGGACTGCCTTTCCCTCATCAATGGCTTTGGTGACTGTTTCGAAAAAGTCAACCAAATTTAAAAGGCATGATCTGCCTTTGACAAAGCCAAACTGGGTTGGATCCAAAGTCTGCAAATTCCCTATGTCTTTATTTATGAGATCCATTATGATCCTCTCCATGGCTTTGCAGATAAGGCTTGTCAAGCTAATGGGCCAGTAATTTCCAGGGTCGGTGGAGGCACCGCCTTTATGAAGTGGGGCCACTGTCGCAGTGCGCCACTCCCTGGGTACGTATCCAGAGGTGAGACTATGATTAAACAGCTGTCCTAGCTGTGGGTTTAATTCCTCGTTGAGTTCGTGGAGCACACAGCCGGGGACACCATCAGGTCCCATGGATGCTGTGTTTTTTGCTTTGGAGAGAGCAGTTCTCACTTGGGCGTTAGAGATGTTTGGGGGGCTGCAATCGTTTGGTATAGATATCTCTCCTTTTGGGGGGGAGGGGGGGGGGGTTTGCACTGAACCTGTCTGCCAGTATGTTGGCAGTGTCTGTAGGATCAGTAATCTTCACATCATTTTGAACTAGTTCTGAGCATATCTGGGAGTTTCCTCCCAGGTTTCTAACATAGCTAAAGAAGGCCTTATGATTGTCTTTTGAGTCTTTAGCTATTTTTCTCTCAAAGTTTGCTTTGGATGATTTTATGAGAGCTCTTAGTTTTTTACTTGTAGTGATCAAAGGTGTCTTACCTTTTAAGGATTTTGCTCTATCTTGTAGTAGCTTCCTCCTTTTGTTGTAGAGTTTGTTTATGGCTGGGGTCCACCAGACTGGGCGCTTGCCTTTGGTACAAAGAGTCTTTGTTTTGCTTGGGATTGCCTTATCCATGCAGTCCTGTAGGTGCTGGTAGAAGGCATTTGTAAGTGATTCAGCGGCTTGGGTACTGTTTTCCGCCGGCTCGGGGGCCTTAAAGGAGACCACACTAGTCTTTAGAAGTGTGAAGTCGGCTTTCGAGAAGTTCTTTACTGTGGTCTTTTTTATTTCAGGTGGGGTGGGATGAGGACCTCCAGCGAGATTAGTTTGTGATCTGATCTCACCAGTGAGGGGTATACTTCTGGTGTTGAACATTGTGCTCCCATGTTCATGATGATGAGATCAATTATGTTTTCTCCTCTTGTGGGGATGGTGACTAGTTGTTCCATGGCATTTGAGTTTATGAATTCCAGGAACTTTTGGGCTAGGGTGTTTGGGCTTGAGTAGTGTTCCCAGTCTATATTAGGGTAATTGAAGTCACCTAGTATGATGGTGTTTGGAGATACATTTATCCCCTCCAGTGTTTTCAGGAAAGCCATGTGAGGTTCCTGAGTTTGTGAGGGTGGCCTGTAACATGCTACAATTTGCAGAGCAGTCTTGCCTATGGTTAATTGCACCTGGATGGTCTCCGATGCATCGTGCGTTGCCACCAATCTTGAGGTGTGGGTGTCCTTGATGAATATGGATACCCCCTCCTTTCTTGGTATTGTCTGGATTTTGGGGCGGAGCATGATATGAGGTAAAACCTGATAGTGCTGGGGTGCTCTCAGGAGCCTTGAACCAGGTTTCTGTCACAGCACAGACATCGATGTTCTCCATACTGAGAAGGGCCTCGAGTGCGTGCATTTTGAGATTGAGACTTCTGGCATTGAGCAGCATTACCCTTAGTTTTTTTCCATTTTTGTGTTCTAGGGTGGTAGGTTTAGAATTTGAGCCTTGTTTAAAAAAGGCACTATGGGGGTGGCAAGAGCCTTTGCCAATATCCGGAATCCCACGGGTGACAGGTGCAAGCCGTCCCTTGCGAAGCAGCGTGGCTTGTCCAGCATGTCATCCCAGGCAGACAGACATTGGATCCCCTTTGAATGACACCAGAGTTTAAGCCAATTGTTAAAGCTGATCATCTTATCTGTGTATTGTGGCATCATTCTTGGTGAAGGTAGGATACTGCTCAAGGTCAGGGTCATACCTGCCTGGGCTACATAATCAGAGAGCTCATCAATGTCTCTTTTCATGTAGTCCAAGGAGGTACGTCTCAGGTCGTTTACACCAGCGTGGACAATGACTGAGTCGTATTTGTACCTGCTGTTGAGAGACCTGAGTGCTTGCGTTATGTAGTGGGCAATGTCCACCTCATTTAAAGAAGCCACTGTGAAAAATTCACTATTGTGCAAAAGTGATTGCATTCTCAGGGCATATTGTGAATAGGTCATAACTACCACCCCCCATCCAGCTTCATTATCCTAATTGCCCTATTGTTAGA